>NW_019101247.1:141832-143420 GCF_001856785.1 Myzus persicae | reverse complement strand
GGGTGGGTGCGAGTCGATAGTTTTGACGGTGAGCTGCAGACGGGGCCGTGACGAATTCGGCGTATGATTGATGTATAATGTATAGGTATGTGTATACGCGTAATTTAATGTACACAAATTTATGTTTATGTACGTTTTTCGCTTTACGTTTATTCTACTGCAGATTGTCTGGTAAACGTCTATAATTCACCGACGAGTGACACTAAAGCCTATATGCGCATACTATACACATAAAAATGGATTTTAATACTCAAGGGTGGTGTAGGGTGAGACTAGTGATGACCATGTATAGGAGGTGCAGGAGGCTCCCGTAAACATCACATAAATATTAAACTATTTAGCAGCGATGCTAGAAAGAGTGGTATAGTGCTCTGTACTTGTATAGATATATTTAAAACAATATACGCCTAACTTATTGGATACTTAAAAATGGTCTTTTCGGACCTTCGTTTGAATGAACTTACAATCGTATTTGACTATTCCTATAAAGTTAATTACCACTCCACTTTTTTTCAATGCAAATAATATTTCTAAGCAACTTTCGAAACAAACAATTTGGAAAATATGTGATGCGTGTGGTGGGCATTCTAGCTCGGTTTTTTATAGAGTTCGCAATGTATGTAGCTGTACACAGAGCTGCCCAGAACGGTGATCCGGTTCCTCCCCCTGTAGGGGAATGGACACATAATATAAGATTGTGAAAAGGCTATGCCCCTTATCGACGGTAAGCACAGCAACAGACGGAGAGTACCACACGACAGAAACCAGAGAACCGCCGAAGATAACTGCAGCAACCCCACGAGGACACGGGGTCGGTTGAAAGGGAGGGTCTCGGGCAGATTTGAATCATTTCTTTGCGGTATTTATATTTTTTTGCTGGTGGAGCGTTCCGTAAAGAAAATAAAAATTGCTATCGACAAGTCGCCGCGACTATCGGATGCGGTGCGAAGATGGTAAAAATAATACATCGTACATTATTAAATAGTGGACTGGAAAACCGACGCCGCCGCCGCCACTGCAGTATAGCGCGTAATGCATAATATTTTCTATTGCAGTATGCATATTATTATTACTATACGATTATATACTATTGCAGCAGGATAATATTGTAGTCAAATTGAAAAATATCACACATACGCACACGCACATGAACAGGACTCCAGCGCAATAAAAAACCGATTTCCCCACCCCCGCGTCTCGTCCGGCGTATTTCGCGTATTGTTCTTGGCAAAAACAACGACATACTATTCCATATTAAGTGGCATTTGTGTGCTCGTGTGTCGGCAGCGGCGGCGGCGGCGGCGAAGTGCATAAAACATGTTTAAAAGAACCGGAAAACGTGTGTACACATATATATTATAATATATTATATATTATACAGTATAATTGTATATTATGTGTGTATTGGTGTTCTATATGGATTCCGCGCGTACATGCGACATGCGTATATAGTGTAATAATGGCCGTATAGAGGCGTGACAAACGAGTTTATTATTTCTACTTATTATTATTTTATTGTTTTTTTTTTTCGAAAATTTTTATCGTCTCTTTCGGAGCTCGTAAAATCCGGTCCGCCCCCCCCCCCCCC
>NW_019101247.1:91766-141497 GCF_001856785.1 Myzus persicae | reverse complement strand
ACACACACACACACACACACACACACACACACATGCACTCGTACCATTTTCATTGACTATATAACGGCGATCACGTGGCCGGATATCTTATCGATGTTTTTGTTGTTTAGGTCTCTCCCGTTGTTTCTCTCAAATATGATATAATATACAGGGTCGTCGTTCGAGCTCACCCCCTTTTTGACTTTAATAATGCATTTAAACAAAATCTGATTAGTGGAATTTTTAGATGTACCTATTGATCACACTTTCAAAATCTTGAGATTTGTTTCGGAAAACTTAATGAGTGTCCTGCGGCAAATCAAACTTGTGTTTTTCAAAGAAATCACCCTTTTTATGGTAAATTATGTAGTTTATCATTTTTTTGAAAAATTAGACGAATCTAGTCCAAAATTCGAACCAAGAGTTTCTCATTTATTCAATTTTGTTTACTTAGGATAATTATTATTATAGGTCCATGATAATGTGTTTGGAAAATATGGGGGCTATCGGCTATGACGTTTTAACAACCTGGCGATTAACATTGATCCATAAATATTAAACAATAATGATAATATGTAAAAATGATCAGATTATAATAATATATACTAACATTTTTCGCAACATTTTTAAGGACTATTGACCTTAGTGTAAATACTTTAAAAACTGAGAAATTACAGTTCGAATTTTGAATTAGGTGTATCAAAATTTTCAAAATATTTTTAAGTATGTTTAAAAATTGCAAAAACCAGAAATTGAATAATTTTCATTGTTAAAGAAAATAATGAGCATGCTTGGTGAATCACCCTATATACATTTAATGTTATGTACGTGGTACATAGATTATGCATATTATTTTGACGCGCTATTTTAACTTGGCCGAATTAGCAAACCGATAACCGTACTACACACATCGACACGAACCAATGGGATCCAACTGCTATAATTAATGTCGCCAATTTAACGTCGTCGTGTGTGTGTATTATTATTATTCCATTGATGATTAAATTGTTTGTAATAAAATTAAATACTCGACACGAGTATAGATAGTATAGTGAATTCGTATAGATAAAACGTTTGTGATTTGTCCCATTCAAAATAATTGTTCGTTTGAAGTAGGTGTAATATTGACGATGATGACTCCGACGTTTTAACGTTTGTCTATAACTTATAAATATCATTTTTGGTTGACAAATCATTACGTAAAAACGCCAAATTCAAAGATCTGGTATAAGTAGTTACTAGTTATAAAAACTGATAGAAGATAAAACTAAATCATACGAAGCAAAATTAATGTGTAGCTTATGCAGGTTTTTGCGAATTTATGTGTCAAGTAACCAAAAAATATACTACAAAAAAATCACCAGATTCACGACCAAAATGTAAACAAATGATTATATTTATATAAGTTATAAATTATGACATACATTTAAATGTATTAACTGTATTTAAAAGTCTATAAGACTTATAGAATATTTATAATGTATCCCAACGTAGGTGGTGACATTTAAAATTTAAATATTAATAACATTATGTATTTTAAAAATGTTTTAATTATTAATTATATACAGTTTTCGATACTATGCACGCATTTATAACGTTGATATTATAATATGTGTATTTATTTTCATAAAAGTCAATAAAGTCGAATAAAACGAATACTCAATTTCTTTGCTTTTATAATTATTAATTTTAAACTTTTGTCAATGTTGTCTGTTACATATAGTACTATTGTTATACTTACATAATAATTGTTTTCATTGAAAACATTTTTAAATTACGGTATAAAGGATAGTTACATAATAATACTATAAACAGTTAAAAATTGAAAAATGATTTATGGAATTATTTATAAAATAATTTATTACCTACTATAATAATTATAGGATAATGATATTAATAAAAAAAAATTGTTTAATTTACTTAATAATTGTTAATGTTCATTGAACCTAAACTACTTATAATATTATTTGACCTGTCTC
This sequence comes from Myzus persicae, assembly GCF_001856785.1. Classification (NCBI taxonomy): domain Eukaryota; kingdom Metazoa; phylum Arthropoda; class Insecta; order Hemiptera; family Aphididae; genus Myzus; species Myzus persicae. The sequence goes on along the minus strand of NW_019101247.1, from coordinate 139,539 downwards.
ATCACTTGGCGAGTTAAAAATATTTTGAACGTAATTAATTATGAAGTATTGGTGTATATTTTAGTTGAGTAATTACCATATTATCCAACGGACACCAGTGATTAAAATATAATTTGTTAAATATGAATAAAAAATTAATTATTTATTCAACTTTTTTTTACAATCAACTTATTGAATTTGTTTGTACTAATCTATCTTTATATATACTCACATTTGGATGCCATGTATACCCAGATCAGCATACCCTTTTAAAATTTAAAATACTTATAGTGGGCACAATTGGAGATTTAAAACTATATAGCATTGTTATTTACGAGGCTACGACAAAACATTGAGCAATTTAACTAAATCGATTGAGATGGTTGTAAAATATTTTGCTCCGTATCTTTAACAAATTTAGTTTTTTAATCAAATAAAATAACCTTTTAAAGTAAAAATTACAACGATTTCATAATAAACTTTCGTTAATAAAAGTAAAAAATGATGCATAATACGTATGAAATGTTAATAATATAGTACCTACATGAAATAAAGAAATGAAGAATCAATAATCATTATAATATAGTAGACTAATATACGAAAAGTTATCACTTGTGGTGCGGAAAGCAATCCCTTAGGAACACAAAGAAAGTGAAACTGATAGATTTCGAAAAAAAATCCTATGGAAGACTTTGGACCACTTAAGGACGAAAAGACGGAGGAGTGGAGAGCAAACAAATATAACGAGTTGGATGGACTCTTCCAGAAACACGACATATACCTATATTGGACACAAACTATGTACAATATATTAGCTTATACAGTGGGCTGAACCAGTGGTGAAGCCAGAACCCACTTTTGATCATGAAACGGAATTCCGCAGTAGGAAAAAGTCCAATTGGCAGACACCATTTGAGATGATATAAGTCATAAGATATATAATTAAAAGCGACGTAGTCACGTGGGTAGTCACTGAACAATATGCACGATCAGACTGGAAACCCGAACGGCTGATATATGGAAAATTCGAGGATTCGATGTGTGACGGGATGGCCTTATGAAATGGCGAACAGACCACGAGAAGAAGAAAACAGTATACATTTCCGAGGACTCGGATGCATATATACAGACTTGGTTTTTCTCTCCGTCACTACTCGTATGCTCTTTCTCGCTCAACCACTCTCTCACACACACACACACACACACACCCACACACGCTCCCTCCCAACTTCGGTACATTAAGTAGGTACACTGCGTTAATAATATACTTAAGTTATTATTATACGATGTAATATCATATATCGCGATTCACCGCGTATATGCGTATATTATTTGTATACTCTCTTAGTGGGAAATGTGTTTATATAGTTTCGGATACATTTAAAAGACGACGAAACAGTTTGTGACGATTTGTAGCGATACGAGCATGTAGTACGTGTGTACCTATATGTATTAACAAAAAAATCCATATATACGTTATATCCGTGTGCCGTTTGTATTAATTAACGTCACTTTATATTACAATATATATTGACTCCGGTGCAATATTATATATGTATGGAAACGTTTATTATCCGACAAACATATTATAATATATACACCTAAATACATGCATCACTGATCACATATAATAATATTATACAGGTACGTGCCCTTATTTGTTCACGTTGCACGAATATATAATTGCGTCGTACGTATATAAACGGCAGTAGGTACCTACAGCACAGTATTTATGTGTATATATATGTGTAATGTGTATTGTATATATATATATGGTAGGTTAGGTACTTGATGAGTAAATCGGCGGCGGCGGCGGCGTCGGCGGCGCCGCTGCAGTGTCGGAAGAAACGAATATTATTGTAATAATTTCCGTTTGCCACGCGCGCCAACCGACACATATTATGAGTACACAATATATTACTTATAATAGTTATTATAAAGTTACTATATATTCATTTTAAGTACTGATCCGTGGAGGTACCTGTAATATACGCACAATTGCACAACCATTGTGTATGATATGCCATTATTTACGAATAAACAAACAAAATGCACTTATTTACGTCATTATACGCGTGTATAATGAATATGATAATAAAACTTTGATTCAATAGCCCAAGATCTATAGGACCAGAAATACTATGAAAACAATTCGGCCAGGGATAACTATTTGACCGGCCCCCGGATATTGTCTCGTCCTGGATAAGTTTAGTGATTTTTTTTAAGCCATAAACGCATACTTAATGCTTATATTTTTAAGTTGTATAGAACACGCTATACTCCCGAATTAGTAATAATCAAACAACATAACTCATTTTTTGCACTTAAATAAAAACAGGATATAATATTAAATTAAAAATTTACTTCTATATTTTTTGACAATTGCAATATAATGTCTTCAACATCAATATTGTTCAATATATTTCCCTCTACAACAGTCATAAGCAGGAATGACTCCTAACTATTATCAAATGATATATTTTGCCCCCGAACAGCTAGTGGCCCACAAAAAGTCCCGATAAGTTTGAAAAATCTCACAGGCATAGTCTGCGTTCACTCACACGCATTTAGGGAGGGTCCAAATATCAATTTATTATGAATTTATCATTTAGACAATTTTCGTGATATGAACAATATTCATTTTAGATTTTGAAAGTTCTTCTGAATGCGCGCATTACAAAAAATACTTTCTAGAAAGAGATCAAAAGCCATCGCCCCCCCTCCCCATAATATAATACTTTACATATACAATACGCGGTTTTGGACTATACATATTTTTTATTTTCATTTAAGCACACTCGACGATCGGTTTAAGACTCGACAAGTCGAAACTCGCGATAATTCGACAATCTTAACAACTAGAATATTCCTGTCTCTTGATAATTCATACATAGGTGCACTTAATGCTATTCAACCCGATGTTGTAATACTCGAAAAATACTCAAGTCGAATTTATTTTTATCCTATTTTAAATATTATTAGTTAAAGAGTAGGTACAATATAGTAGTATATTCCCAGAAATCCCATCCGATAATATATATTTCTATAAACGTCGAAATTAATAGTTAAACACCGACGTTGAAATTTGTAATTATATCAAAACACTAAAAAGAATGGTGATCGGTGGTAAAATATGCCTATTTAAAGTAAGTGACATGCTACTCTAACTTTTTCACTGCAGGGAAAACTGAAGAATCATATAGACATGTTTTTATTGTTGATTTTTGTTTCTATGACGATAAGCAAAGCTTTACAAAAAATCGGTTAGAAAAAATTTAAGTTGTGTCCCACACTAAAACATATATATATATATATTTAAAAAAATGTTAACTAGTGGCGAACAATAAGGTCTCTGACAATAGTTATATTACTATAAATCGCATATATACTTAAATGGTATTATATATGGTACTTATATGGTACTAATTAATGGCATTCGTATTATTTTTAGGTGATATCAAATCTCAAATCAACCTTATAACATTCATTCCTTCCATTGTTCTAGTAATTTGTGTATTTATTTACGACTTGACACTTGAATATAGTTGGATAGGTACTGTCTTGATTTAAAATTTTGAATGTGATTTTAATCTTATATTTTTTGGTTCATTTAGGTATGAGAGTTAGTAATCTTTGATAAACAAAAAAACTGAAAATGCTACATATTATATTATGTATTTTTTTTTTAATTTAGTATTTATACGCAATAAGTAAATTTGATCACGAGGAAAAAAAAAGTCTTATAATATAATTATTATTTATATAGATAAAATATAATATAATGTACCCAATTTCGTAATTTTAAGTAAATTTCTCGGAAATTTAATATCATTGGGTACTTGGGAAGTCGACATCAAACCAATGCAATTTTGTTTTCTTCGAAATTGTCTAATAATTTAACAGCCGAGTGACTACACCTAATATTTGTTATACTTTTTACCAACCATGTAATACCTGTAATTTAAAATCATGATAATATCTGTGAAAACATCAAAAGTCTAAAGTATGCATACTTCGCCTTTACGAAATTTAAACGAGAGTGGCCCTCGCAGGTTATGTACCTGAGCATACAACCTGCTACTCTATTAAAATATACTGTAGAAACCGTTCATAAGGACACTAGTTGTAGTGACATATTTGGTGTTATGACCTTAGATTTAAAGTCCCGGCAAAATTCCTATATTGTATGTACTTACTAATTTATATCGATTATTATGACATCTATATACACATAATATACTGACTATACGGATTTTATGACGTTTATTTTTGGTTGTATTGGAAAAATAGCGAAATTCGTATGGTTCAGAATAACGTAAGTGCTAAGATAAATTTTGATTTTTGAAGAATTAGAAAAAATTGTATTCAAACAAAGTTCAATCTAAAATCATAATTGAAAATAATTAATTGAAATATACACATAATTAAATGTTTTTATCTATATACATTGCATAAATAAATTAATAATAATAATAACACGTATTGAAGTTACAGTTTTTTTTTCGTCAATTAAGTTAAAATGACAACCGGTTGTTATATAACCTATATTTTCTTCGGTCCCTCGAACGTCATTATAAACGGTTTCTACTGCAGTATAGTCGCGATGGATATTCGCGATCATACGCAAAGAAGCTGGGCTACTTTAAGGCGTCGCGGGGGGGTTGGGGGCTGTTTCGTCGTTCAAAATATACACATGCGGTCTACTCTTCTTCGATATTATCACCGTCGCGGTCATCAAATAATAATATCACATGTAGTCGTACGCGCCAACCGTCGCGGCCGCAGCCGCCCGACGGACTTTAGGCGGGCGATTGGCAACCGTACGGGCAAAATATTGGACGGGGCCCAAAGAGTTTTCGATCCCGCCATTTCGTCCGACGCGCCTGGAATTCGTTTCTTCTTTTTATAGATCTGCTGCCCTCTATATTTATATCCGTGCGCGCGCGCTTTTTCTCCGGAACGGTTCGACGCTGAGACGCCGAGCCGCAAAGGCCAACGACACCGACGACGCGCGGTCCCAAGTTCACACCACCGCCGCCGCCGCCGTCGGCTCTCCGCGTATTTATAATACAACGATGATAAATAAATAATAACGTACAACTCGGGTCTCGACTGTAATACTGCTGCAGCTGCGTCGTAAGCCGTGTCACAGTCGCCGTCTGCAACAGCGCGGGCACGACTAGGTGGCTTAGACACCCCCCCCCCCCTGAAATATTCATAGTGGAGATGCCGAGTCGTACGGTAGATGTGATTCTTCGGCGAGTCATACTGCAATTGTTGGCCAACAACGAGCAGCGGTATAGGTATGTACTCGTATATGCTCCGAGCAACACTGCAGTTTCTCAGATTCATAGATCGGTCATTCCGCTTAAGGAGGGCGTACCAACTCCTTGTTTTTGTCAAACGAAACCGAACTCGTTTTTATGTAAATTCTTAAGTTGATTTCGCACTCATAAAATATCTAAATAATAGTTGAAAACAGTATGGTGCTTGAGTGTATACAATATACATAAAAATGCCAATAATCAGAGTTTGAATAAATACTTTATTAAAGGAAAAATAGTTGTGTGCATGTATGTGTTTAATTGTCCTGGATAAATATTATGAATATTGATGAAAATTCAAATTTATATTTTTTACATGCCATTTTCGAGCACACCAACTTGGTAGAGGGTTGTATGGGGAAATGTCCACACATACTAATATGGTAAAAATATGAGGGCTTCAGCTCCCTCCCTCAGATAAAACTGTAGTTCTAGTTGGCCTGATCATTACGACTCGTCAGTGGCTAATATAATATTAAATATAATAGTGACTAAATAATGGCACTTAGCTCTGTATAGTGTGGCTATGTGGGTATTCGAGTTGATCCGTTTAAACTGACCACAATAACATTTTTCTAGTCGAATTTTTCGCTCTCTTCGATTTTTCTGGGTTACGACTCTTAGTTGAGTGTTCCTCTTCGAAAGATGAAATTAAAAAATAATATATTTTAATAGTATAAAGTTGTAAAGAAAAATCTAAAATCACACTTTGATACGAAGACAGTAAAATTACAAATTAACTTGGAAAATCGGTATCTCCGTACACAATATAATCTCTATATTTAATACAATACCTACACCGGGGAAGAAATAATGTCACCAATAGCACAATGAGAGGACCCAGGGGCAATCTTCCGTATTTCTTCCAAACATGATAATGTCGAAAAATAAATATTGAACCATTTTATGAAGAAATGGACTAGGGTGTAATAATATTATAAGTATAGTTACCTAAATCATAATGATTTAAGTTTATCGTGATGAATTAATATAAATAAAAAGTTGTAGATAAAATGTTGTTTATTTTTGATAGGATTTATTTAATATGGTATATCTGGTCATACAATATAGATCAGTATAAAAGTCATCTCTAGCGCAAACAATACAAATTTAATTTTTCTATCGGCCCTCCCCTTTTAGAAATCCCTTGGCTACGCCACCGCATTCTAGACATTATTGAGCTCTGCATCCTACGCGATATATGATTATTTAATTTGTATCGCCACTAGTCTGATATATGCATTGGCTTAATACAATCTAAGCTCGGTTTTATTTTTCCGACAATTTTGCTTCTGAACGAATCGTCTTCGTCATAATTTTTTGATGAAACAAGCGCTAGAGACTTTATTTATACCACGCGAGTGATAAAATATAATTTTGTCTTATAGACACTACTTATCCGATAGGTAAATAAAGTTCACTGATGTCAAATATATATAATAAAACACCTGCCTCAATACAATACGCATACTTCCACTTTGGCATTTGTACACAACCCTATAAAAACATAAACATAACAAGTTGAGAAACTTTGAGACGTGCTCCGACTTCATTCACAAAGAGAGAAATCCACTAGAAAAAAGTGCTGAAATAAAATCGCAAATATTATTGTCACTAAAATATAAAATTTGATGGTAGTTTTTGGTGAATAAAATATTTATACAACATTTATATTTAAGCTTGTCCATCATAGCATGCAACTTCTTTAATATCTATTTCAGTCTTCCGAGGCTGTCTTTTGAAAGCGTAATTTCTTTATTTCATTAATTTATAGTGCTATTGAAGGGGAAAAAGAGGAGTATTATTTAATTGGCACTTTCACGGAGTCGTGGATTGCGAAATGTTAGTAGTGGCATACCTATATTGCATTCCCTTTTATGGGTATCTTCAATATTAAGATGGCGTTGGTATACCGGCATCGAAACTTTAAACTTTGAACTCAAGTCTAGGCGGTCTACGGTCTGTGCTTTTGCCTTTAGGAGCGTAAACCTCTACCAAAGGTTATTACCGTGGTTGTCATAATATTTACTAACCCGTGGCTGATTCGTAATCCCCCGCTATCAATACATCCCTCAGATACAATATTTTTTATCTACATATAAGCATGTAAATAAAGTTCAAACAAGTTAACAAACAGTCTAAAATTCGTTCAAATTGAATACACCTACATAGGCTATAAGCCATAATAATCATAATAAATGTAATAAATATTATCGTTAAAAGTACCCATGGTAGCTAGTAACATAAATACCTACCTCTAACCATTTAATGATGCTTACCCATTTTGTACAGCAGAAAATTATACCTACCGGTCAGTACATGAGTAAAACTAACAATATACCTATATAGAACCGTGGTTTATCTTCACCAAACACTGAAAAGACGTCCCTGGCCCCAAATAAATGTTTTAGTATTCCGGAGTCGAGGGGACGGACCCCTATGGCCTATAGACCGGATGATCGTATTGTAACATGCTTTGATAAAATGTATTATTATATTTTAATCGATTTCTGGTAAGATTCAAACTCCGTGTTCAGTACATTATTTATTTACACTTTTTATCGATTGTGTAGATGAGTGTCTATATTGATATTTGTTTTCGGACCTAATTTTTAAATGACTATAAATTAAACAAAAATAAAACTAAGTGTTTACAATAAAATGATTGCGTATCCCCTGTGATATTGTGTACAGAGTCAGTTGTACAGCTGTAACATGCGTACGCACAAAGTCAAAATGACACATACATATTATTATTATTATTTCTATTTAAAATGGAAACATTTAATAGTTAAATACTGATTAAAAGGCAAATAAAAGTAGAACTCATAGTACTTTGTTCATGATTTAATTGGTATTTATTTAATACAAGCTAAATTATATTTACTTTGGTTTTCTGAAAAAAAAAAAAAACATAAAATATACTCACCAACATCGTGCGATACGTATACATCCGTTACTATCGGCCCTCTCAGGGTCGCTCGCATAGGCGTATTTGTTTCATGACGTCATAACTTTAAGAGTAGGTATAGGCAATAACTCTGCTCGATACGTATACTTTGACGTTCGACGCTGTGATTCCACACATAGGATATTTTTTTTCATATTTATCATTTGGACTGTTCAAATGAAATCGTCTAGTTACGCGTAAGATAATATTATTATAAAGTAATATAATGTTATAGTATCGTAGGCTATAGTATACGCTCTCGAGCCGATCGTTCCATATTTTTTTCCACGAGTATTTTTTCACTTTTTGCAGTCAGTGTCTGCGTGCAATGATGAGCTTAAACTCAATCATTAAAACTGCGACGACGGTGGTAGGTCGACTTTGACGAAAAACCGTACGAAACCCACCACGTTGTGCAACGATTGCGCCACGGACGGCAATCGGATTTAAGACCACAAGAAGGCGGCAGCTGGATGGGTACATCACTTTAAATAAAACGAATCATTTTCTCGGTAGTAATCATAACAATAATAATAATTGTATGATGTGGGTACGAAAGATTCGAATTTGGCCGAAAACGATCTAAGTTAAACGCCGCCGCTTGGACGTCATGCGCGTTTTTGTCACGAAATATTATGGAAACCTTTATATAGGTAATAATAATAATAATAATAATAATATGGTCGAGGGACGTCGTCGTTTTTGATATTCTCCCCGACTCTATTTTGTACAGTATCGTATTTATTCTTATTATTACTGTGCAGCACATATATAGGCGTACAATGCGATAAATTTTCAATTGTTACAGTCATTCAGATCGGTAAACATGATTTATTCGTATTGGGTTTCGGTACGTACATAAGTAACAGCGTGATACTTTTGAAATGGATATACGAACCGAAAATCTGCAGAATACACACGATATTATATACGACTTGAATGTTGAGAAATACATCACTGCACGCGAGAATACTTGAATAGTTATACGTTTTGTAATTATTATTAGCAAAAATAATGGTATTTTCAATAAATCCTACACGCAGCTGCAGTGTGCCTGTACATAATGAAATAATATTATTATTTATGTATTGTACTATAATATATTATTATATGGTAAGTACTCCAGCGCTCCCGTGCATTCCGCAAGAGACGCACGCCCAGGTTTTCGCAAACAAAACCTATATCGATATGCCTAGGTAGTAAAGTAATTAAAACTATTTTAGACGATGATGAGATCCGATTTAAAGTCGGTGCGGCGATATACAAGGTGATCAATTATACAACGCTCATTATTTCGAAAAACGTTTTTGAATTTATTATTTTTACATATTATTATAATATTCTATGCCATTGTAAAACAACATTTTTTTCAATTATTTGTCTTTATTGTTTTTGAAGATTTTACTTTTTCAATCTAATATCTCGAAGAAGAATATTTTTCTGAGTACCCATCTACTTCAAGATACATTAAAATCGAATTTCGAACGAGTAATTAATTAGCTACAAGTATATTTAAAGTCTTTAGATGAGCGGATTAGAGGAGTTAACGTTTTTTTGCAATGACATACAATTATTGAAAGAAAATATATTTTCAAAACACACTTATCGAAATATAACGAGCGTATAGACACTTAAAACGGATCACTTTGTATGCTTATCAACTGTTGCCGCTCCTTTATGCAATAATGCATATGCTGCAAGAATAGAAAAACAGTAATATAATAATTGAATTTGAATCTAACTATCAAATGGCGACTACTGTATCGACAGAGACGTATATATAGGTTAACTTTTAATGGAAGAAATTGAAACCCTCCCTTCATTGGCCACTCGTCGTTTTATTTTATTGAAACAAATTTTGAAGAGAGTATCAACTTCTGTAGATTATAAAAATAATAATAATAATAATATAAACACATAATACTACGGTCGTTTGCCTTTTTATGACGATAAAAATTATTATTAGGTACCTATTAAATGTACGTACATCTGATTTGTCACCAATCGCCAATCTCGGCGCCTCGCGCACTAGATAAGAAAACAAATTATGTAAAAAAAATATACATTCGAAAAAGTTTAAGCTTATCTATGAATAATGAGTGTAGCACTTAAAACGGATCATCTTGCAAGCTTATCAACTGTCACCGCTCCTATAAGCAACAATGTATGTATATGCTGCAAGAAAAAAAGAATAGTAAGTACACGATAATTGAATTTTAAGACCAGACGATTGCAGTATATACAGACAGAGGCGTCTTCAGGATAACTCTTGGGGGAGGTAGATTTTTACCCTCCCTTTGAGGGGCAAAAAAATCCTATAACCGTATCGATGTCTATATCATTATGATCGTATATACTTATAGCCGTATTTTGATGAAACAAAATACCTTTACTTTCCAATCGTGGAACACGTAGGTATATTATAATATTATTAATAATACGTGATGCAACGTGTGATAAACAATCTGACGACAAATTCGTCGAACAAAACAAACACTCGTCGATTTCTTTTATTTGAACTCGTCTTGAAAAGGATATCAACACCTGTAGATTATAATAATAATAAATACACACAAAATATTGGCGGGGATCCCCGTCGCGGTGATGACAATTATATACATATAATATGTTAAATTTACATCTGATTTGTCACCGATCGCCAATCTCGGCGCCTATCGAGCACAATACGACAACGACACACTGCACACATTATATTATAGTACCTTTATATATATATATTATAGTACCTTTATATATATATATTATAGTACCTTTATATATATATATTATAGTACCTTTATATATATATATAATAAGAATAACTAATAACAACAATAATACGCCATATACACGTCTTTTGATAAACGTGCGTTATCTGAGGTGGCTTATCCGTCGGTTCTCGGAACGGCTCGCGTTTGCCATTTCGATTTCGCACAGTTCTCACGAAACGTTTCACACGCCCAGATTATTATTACTATTATTATTTTATTTTTTATTAAGCGACTTCTGTTTTTTTTTTCACGACATTTTAACTCTATAAACGCGAATATTAACGGTGGAGCAAACGAAATTGCACGTAATGATATTACATTTTATTATATGCACATGTCCTAAACATAATTACCATAATAACCCCCCCCCACACCCATTTTTTCATTTTATCGTGCCACACGTTTAATTTATGATTTGCGCAGAAATTTTTGAGTGCAAGCGAAGACCGTGATTTTTCAAATGCACGGGTATACGAGTGTATTTGTTGCTTTTTATACGGCATCTTAAGAGAGTCCAAAGATTATATATATATATAACGATGCTAGAAACTTTTTTTCTAAAAATGGGAACCCTCGTCCTTTTTTTACTGCGAAAGACTTTATTTTTTTTTTTTTAAGCCATTGATGTATCGACATTTGAACGATTAGTTTCTGAGTTATTGACTTGTTGTATATACAGTGATACAGGGCATACTTGAACAAATTGTGTAACGCCACAGGATACTTCTTAAATCCTGTAAAAAATCCAAGTATCCCGAAATATGGGATTTAAGTACATGTGAAAATCACAATTATTTGAATAAACAACAAATGTGTATGGTTGGGATTTTTAAACCAAGGTGAGTGTGTTCGGTTGATCACTCTGTATAAGCAAAATGTGTGGATGCCTGCGCCGAATTACAAATGCGACGAAAAAAATGAAACGTTTGCATAATAACACATCGTAAAACGTGCGTATCGTCGGAAAAACTGTACAGAACCGCGGTAGTGATTCCTCAACCGGGCTCAATTTTTTGCGTCCAAAAGTCTCAATTATATCGTTTGAGCCGCAAAAACTCGTCGACGGCTGGGAAAAGTTTCTGATGTATGTACGTTCAAGTTAACCGCAGAGTTTTCCGGTACGTTGCCGGCGACGGCGAGACTGTTAGAGGGAGAGAGAGAGAGACCAATGCACCGTGTACGTATAATGTTATAAACATGTACGCGGTATATATAGACATACACTACGAGTGAGGAAAAACTTTATGGCCGTCCGTTTCACTCTCGGTTTTTGTTTTTACTTTTATGACTAGATTTTTCGAACTGCGACCCGGCCGTGGTGGAAAGAAAAACTTTTTCTTTTCTCACATATTATTATAATGATATAGGCAGGTAATATTATTGTAAATATGGATGATATCATTATCATAATTATTATTGTTTTATCATTTGTCTCGCACGCACGCCCCCACGACAGTATAATATAGTATTCATGAGCACACATTTTATGTGCACACAATGTGGGAATATCATATTATCTATATGTGTGTTTTTATTTTCGAACGGACGACAATATAATATCATTCACACAGTTATTATAATAATATGTTTATTGACTATAAAAATATATAATATTTGATTAAAATATTACGCCGAAAATCCAATAGCAACTACGCGTTAGACCAATATGTGCGCCCGCGGTACTATTTTCATATAGGAAATCAATTGTTTTCAGGAAAATGTGTCTGAGGTTAGGTACTCTCCAAAAAGGAAACGAGTTGTAGTTATAATTGCAAGTTTTAAGCAGAAAGCAAAATTAATCACCTTCGTTATAATTTTATACGGTTTCAAATTTACATAAATTGCATGTTTTCTTCTTATCGTTTAAATATATGACACTGAATAATATAAATAAATAAAAAATATTACACGAACGAGAATATTTAAAGCTAATAAATTAATATTTTGGTTCGTCGCTAAAAGTTAAAATATTATAATACATGCAATTATTTACAATATACTTTACACTTCTACCGTATGTTATGTTTTCATATAGGCAAACGATTTTCACTGAATCTTCTGCAATAATTGCCTGCACAAAAACGAGTGTATTGTTCTCCGTGATTGCTGCAGTTCGCAATATTAGTTTTAGGGGGGAGACAGCTAGGGGAGGACGACGGATTTTCTAAAGGAAATGATCTGGGGGATGTGATGTATTGAATACGGAAAAGGTACGAATTCCACCCCTCCGTCAGCCAAATCTAACAGAATGTTTTGAATACCGCGGGTAGGAACTGAAAAAAATTGAGCGGGAACGCGTTCGCTCGTTTTCCGTACAACACATAATGTTATAGAGATACCTATATAATAATAATACTATTTTATTAAACGAGACGACGGCGGCGGCCGACCGCCCGCGGTAACCAATAGCGCGGTACCTATGGGTAGGTTCATATACCGCGTTCATACCGCGGTGGTTATTATTAAAGTATGTGATGTTTCCTCTCGAATTTCGCCGGGCCGGCTGCCGCAGACGCCGCCGCCGCCGCCGCCGCCACTACCGCCTCGGGCAGGTAGGTAGACGGCCGTTTTTTTTCTCCCCCTCGCGCACCCTTCTTCGCGACATTCGACGAAGAAGGCATTTATATAGGTCCGTATATAGTCCCATTGTACTCCCAGTGCGAGCGCAACAACAGCACACACACAAAGGAGGTGGCCGGATGGATGTGTGTATGGAGGTACCTACACGTATATGAGCATAAAATATAATATATATTATGTATAGGTACCCTCTACCCGCCGTCCGAGACCGAACCGACAACGCCCCGGTGCCAAAAGATTTTCTACCTATACACAACCCGTACCGGATTATAATCGAAATATCGGTTTTTATTTCGATTCGATTTTTTTCCATCGCATCGTTGTTATTATTATTATTATTATTAATGCGCGCGCGTTCAATGGAAATACCGTCAAGAGAGTTTACCTACCCCCCCACTGCAGTTTTGCAGGGTGCAACGCACAAAAATACCGCGAATTCATCATCGTCGCGTTCTATTTTTTATATCGTTGTTACTTGTTATATAGTATGTTCTGCAGCTTCGGTCACCGTTGTGGCGGCGCTGGGACTGCACTGTTGTGTTTAATACGTTCGAGACTCCGTGCAAAACTACCGCAGCGCATGCATACAGGGTGATTGGCCAAGCACGATCAAATCTTTTTTTGCTTCAATAACACAGTTATTTGAAATCTGATTTGTGGAATTTCTTGAACATACGTCTGATAAAGATAACTGAAGAGTATTTTCTAATTATTGAGATTTATTCGTACTATTTACAGGGAGTTTGGTCCATGTCGTAGACACAAATCTCTGTTTTTTCAAAACATGAGCACCCCCCGCCCCTCTTTTCTGCAGCAATTTAATTACTGGGTAATTTTTTTTTTTTTATGAAAAATTCAAATTAACCATCTATTTCAAAATTTGAACGTGTAGTTTTTGAGTTCTTTAACTTGGCATACCTTCTAAGGATAAGGTCCACGATAATAGGTTTGGAAGATATGGGGGCTATAATGATGATTTCCACATTTTAGTAATGAATATTAATCGATCAGTATTTTGAATTTGTAACAATGGACTTAGAAAAATAAATTCTATGTACAATACTACATATTATGTATTTTTTCATTTTTGTAACACCATCTTAAGGACAATTATTATCCTTCGTATGATAATTATATTAACTGAAAAACTACACTTTCGCATTTGGTTCATCATATTCAAAAAATATATACACAAAATAGTTTACAACTAAACACAATATCGCCACAATAATATTGCTCCTCGTAAAAAGAAATTCCGAAGTCAGAATTAGAATTTATTGATATTGTTGAATGAATAAATCGGTGGGTGACCATACTAGTAGAATCACTCTGTATATAATAATAATAATACACACGAATTACAAACGAGGCGAAGAAACCGGCGCTGCTGTACAGAGTGTGTTTTGATTGCTCGCGTCCGTGCGCGTGCGCGAGCGCGCGTGTGAAATATCGCCCGTGCGACAAACGGTGTGTAATTGGATTATACCTGTCTGCCGGGTTGACAACAATAACGAAGGTCCGACTCGTTCGCCAAAACTCTATACAATAATAATATTATTGTGTAGCCGTGTGGGCATAGCAACAGAGTTGGCATTTTGTAGGAGCTTAAGTCTTGACGCCTCTCGCACAGCCCTAGACGTTTATGCGTCTCCTACAACGGAGCGATAGGTAGTGTGTGCGTAGATCGAGTCCGCTGCTGTGTTTAGTCTTTGCGCGGGTACCCATCCTGTATGGATATTAGACACACGGTGCTCTCTACACAATCGAAGGGGATAAAATAATGCATTGCCGCCCAAAATACCCTGCAATTGGAAAACAATTTTTCATATAGACATGGGTATGGGTTATACCTTTACAAAGAAAAAAGTATACAAGACGTTGAGACAGTTAGAGATATAATATAGTTACAGCGACGGTACCAAGTATATTTATTACAACAATTTATTATATCATTTAAATTTTAAAATTGTCATCATGCTTCATAGTTTGTTCCTGTTACACCCAATATTATTGTAAATAGGTTACCTATAAGTCGATATTACATTGTTTATAATTGTAATTTATAGTAAAATATTAAATAGTCTCAAAATGGTATGCAATTTTTGTCCTCAATAATTAGCGAACCGTAGTTCCTACCACCACCCATACTCCCATCGTCACATCAGAATTCCAACCACAGTCACAGTGTCACAGACTACTAAACGTGTGAAAATAATTTTCCAAACATTTTAATAACTGTGTACTATATATAAAGTTTTTGATTCGCGCACAATTACGTAGAAACAATTATCAACGTGACATTATAATAATGGAATTGAAATATTTTCAATTTTCGTGAGGTCCCAGTACTGTAGGTAGGTAAAATAACCTATATAGGTCGAAAATCCCCGAGTTTTTATTCAAGAAAACACGCTATGTTGACTTTCATGCTAAAAACTTAGTTAAAATTGCAACAGTAAAATAATAACAAAATTAGTTTTTTTTGTTATCGACCGATGTAGATATATCTATATAACGTATAAACGTACAGTTGTTTTTATTATAATGATAATATTATTGTACTGCGCTACACACGTTTTGCTGCTTTGACAGAAGGTACTTCAAATGTTCATTTTATTATCTAAAATTTTGAAATATATAACCATGTTCAATAAAAATCACTGATTATTAGTATCATAACCGTGGGCGTAAATTACAGGAGGAGCTTAGTTACTTAGCCCCCCAAAAGTGAAAATTCCTGAGGCCTCCCTATAAATAATATTTCTTACTTAACCTCGTCTGTGTCATATATTATAATTTTAATAAGTGATCATTGATATTTCCACCCTCCCCCAATAGATTTTAACCATAATAATGTCCAGTGGCGTGACTGAGTGGGTGTCATAATGGGTAGCTGCCCTTTGAAATGTTTTATTGGTAATGTTTTAATCATGATTATAGCCTATAGGCTACATATATGTAGGTAATACAATAATATATGTAGTACTTAAATAGAACCACCCACCCCCCTTGATTGAGCTCCAACTGCTCTACTGTTTAAGCCTGTGAACTATTTTTACTTACTTATATTGTTGCATATTCAATTTCTGTTTTATTGGAAAATGACTCGTCACATTAGTTAAGGGTTTATTTTTTGCGGAATGTGCGCGAACGACTTGTCACATATTATTATTTATTTTATGCCGCACGGTTACGGTCAGTTTTCGCCGTGTCCCGTCGACGGTTACCCGCCAGATTGCATAGCCGTTAATCCTTTTACCGCAAACCTTGTCAGTTGTCACACGTATTTTTTCGACTCAATGTTAACCGAAATACCCTAATAACATATTATTGTTTTACTCTCCTCATGTAGTATAAAACATGTCTGGTAAAAATTTAGCTCGGAAAATCAATCTGGGCCGAAAATATCTGCGAAATGAAAAAAAAATAAATGCTTAGGTATCGTAATGCGTATTAGTAGATGTTTATTCTTTCTCGCATTACCATTTGTTCGAACCTGTTGTCGACGATCTTTGAGTGGTACAGAGCAAAACCAACTGACTTTACTTTTCGTCGTTAAAGGTATACCTAGATAATATGCCGCAGCTAAAAGTCATAATAACTCGTTTAAAAAAAACGATTTTAATACTATTCGTATTAGTTGTAATTTTAATTTTGTAGCCAAATTATAATACAATAATAAATTATGGTTGAGCTGTTGCGCAATGCTATCGTATGGTTTCTTTATAAACACATCAGGAAAATTCGAAAAATATTAACAAGAACAATTTTTCGACGTATTTTCCGATTTACCATATATTTTCGGTGCAGATATAGTATATTTGGACCAGATATTTTTTCCGTCTATAGATCAACGTACAGTTAGATTAAATAAGTTAATTTAGCATGTATTGTATTTACCGACTATATAGTATTTTGTTTATCGTATATATTACAGAATAAAGTGATTACGCGTTTTGTCGATTGGAATTTATTGATATTATTTTAAAGCCAGTGTTGCGTGCCCATATAGGTATATACCCGCATTTGGGGTGGCTCATTCGTCAAATATTATTACAGTATAATATAATATTATTTCGCCAAGTATAACCGCTGCAGGCACCGGGGACGGCGGGTTTTACTTCGCACGCACGAGGACGTGTCCTTATTGTCATTCGGGGAAAGAAAAAAATAAATATATATAATAATAATATAATAGTGTTGACTGCCTCCACTCTATACTATATGTATCATGTGTGTTGTACTGTTGTATATATGTACGGTGAAGAAAATCGAAATACGAACGAAACGAGAAATTCTGTCACGTATTTCACCAGACGGTCCCGAATACCAAACCTGTCAGTCGCTGTGCAAATGTTCCGACGACGAGTACACCGAAATTGAGCTGGGTTCGATTTGTAATACGTGTGTGTGTGTGTGTGTGTGTGTGTGTGAGTACAGGGTGATTCACAGAAAACGCACTCACCCCCAATTTTCCCTTTAGAAATGAATATTTATTCAAATATTCCGATTTTTGGAATTTTTAAGTGTATATTTAAGGGCAACAAATTATTTTAAAATGCAGAAATCGTATTGTATACCATTTAAGGACTTTCATCCCGAGGCAATACAAACTAATTTTTTTTCTTACGAGAATCATCCTTTTTACTATGAATTTTCAAGCAGACGATTTTCTTTTAAAAATGTTGATGTTATAATAGTGTCTTATTCGTCGAGTATAATTTCTGAGTTTTTATTCAGGCAATTTTTACAATTTCCACAAATTACAAAACATTAATAGATTATTATAGGTTATATTAATTGGCAATTAATATACAACTCCCGTATCTTCACAAAGTTAAAAAATATTACCTAAAAACTTCTCGTTGAATTTCGATTTAGTATCTACTGCTCAACATGTTTAAAAATTTACAGGAAAAAGGGTAATTGTTATTTGAAAAACGAATTTAGTATCGCCACAGTAGGATCCTTCCTCCACATTATGAAAATCTAAGTATTTTAAGATATGGTCTTATATGGCCGTAGGTTAAGTATACTTAAATATACTTACAAATTCCAAAAAACCAGAATTTGAATGAAATCTTCGTTGTTTAATGACAAAATGGAATCGAGGAGGTTGTGTATGCTTGATGAATCACCCTGTATAGTGCATATACTATATATGCTTACCTTGTAAAGTTGTAAATTTATATCATAATATACGTAGATACACCAATGGGTACCACCATTACCGACAAATCTGATATTTTAACTATCGCGGATAGGTACTTTATAGAAACGGGCACATTATAAGGGTGGAAAAAATCTAGAGAAAAAATGAACCGCAACGACAATAATTAACATGTTTAACAGTTTTATACTGCGCTGAAACGGTTTTGAAATGATTATTCTATCCATTAATCTTTTCACGGGTATATTTTCGTCACATATCGATTACGTATAATTGTTAACTATTATTTATGTTCGTTTTTAAACGACAAATCTCGCAATGCATCATCGTTTGTGTGTACCGAAATTGAATTACACCCAAAAAATCGTCTACGCTACGTAATTACTCATGATAGAGAAAACCCGATCCTCGAATAGAGCATTTTAATAAATGGACACGTTTTATGCTCTTTATACTCACAAATGCATTTTATGCTTTCTCGACATTTTTGTCGATATCTAATATCTTGTGACCGTATCGGACTTATGCGCATAATGGCGAAGGCTCTGTTCTATTCAATATACAATCTACTTCCCGTCATTTTACTGAACCGTTTCACGACGCATATTTGCCAAATAATCACGCCCACACGTATCAAATATAAACTGAGTCACAAAGTCATTAACGTATCTGAACTCGTTCAGTAAATATCATAATAAACATGACTGATTTTAATTCAAAACATTGTTAATTATGTATTTATCTAAAATGTAAATATTTTTCATTCTTGAAATATCAACGTTAATGGGATAATTAATATTGAATTTGTGTCTAACCGCGATTATGAATGGAACGTAGTATTTTTTGTTTACTTTCAGCAATTATCATATTATAGTGTATCAACCAAAGTCGAAATGATAATTTACTATTAATTGTCAGTAGTATAATACGATCTACAGAATTATTATAATACGTAGTAGAATATACGGTTTGTTCCTGTCAAACTATTCCGATAAATATTATACCTGCATACATCCATTTTGTCCCGATTTCGAAGTAAACGTCACTCGTAAATCGTAATTCAAACTACAGATTGTTTTATGTTTTCAAATTTGGTCTTGATAGATTGACGAAAAAAAAACATCGTAGTCCAAATTCAAAGTAAAAGCAGAACATTTCAAAAATCCACTCTCTTAATGGCCACTCTTTTAAAAATATACATCACAACATAATTTCATATTAATGAAAGTTTCTAGCCGATTTAAGCCGCGTCTCTGTCGGATCTCGTCCACTGTACGATATTAGGTGTTTGTTATTATTTATTATTATGATATTACACGAAGTCCATAAACAACTCGAAAGAAAAACGATTGTAGTTCAATGCACCCAAAGCTATTGCAGACGCGTTTATAATTATTGTTTGATTTAGCATTCCTGCGCGTAATATTAGCTGATCGGAGATTTATTATTGTAAGTGAAAAAAATTTTTAAAAATGCTAATCGCACGGTTTTTTAAAGCTTCGAACGAAAACTATTTTCCGTATCAACTATATTTCTACACTATGTGTACGATAATAAGAATACGAGTACTACAATTATTAATGTGCTGAATTTGAATTTAATCCAAAAATATACGTTTAATAGGAAATGCGTGTATACCTACGTATTCTAGACGCGTACTACAATCTAATATTATTATTATGCTTATTTAGCAGCTTCCGTCGGTAGAAAACTGTTCGAATTACAGTATTGACCAATTATTAATATTTTTCGTAGGTAGTCTAAATTTGAGAAAAAAATTCACACCTAGCACTTATTATTCTATATTATAATAGTTCAACGAGTGATTGGCTATAGTTTTTGAAATTAGATCACATCATAATAACATAATATTATTATATTATGCGCATTTATCAGTTCGAGAATAGTCCAAAATACGTTTTAATTTTATCGCTTTTTCTGACTCGGACAAAATTATACCGTTGTAGTTGGTAATTTTTTTTTTTAATTTAAAGGTATATATATTAAACTATTTAACACCGATACCGGAAACGCAGTTTCCGTTCTGAAAGAAAAACAATATCGATTTTTAAGTCAAAAGAACATCGTTTCGACCGGACGAGCTCAGATACGAACGGTGTACAAACATTTGTCGACTGCTATTAAGCGGCCGATATTGGATATTTTATTCGGGTGTATATTATAATACGTAGAAAACTATGGAAATTGATTTTGAAACGCATAATATTAGCTTTGTGTATACACGCCACAACAGATTTCAGGGTATTATTTTACGGCTGGCACCGGAACACAGCCGCCGTAATTTAATTTAATTTGTCGATTTATTATCACTTTCAACGAAACGAAATATATGTATGGTCACGTTTAGATAATTGAATTTGCGTTTCCGAAAGAAGCTAGCTAACATATATTACACATTTACAGCGTAACTACGTTTTCGGTTGAACGCCCGCACGAGTTGCAAGTTATATATACAACGGATACATAATTTTCAGCCATTTCAGTGTGCCGTCGTCGTACTACTAATAATCAAATTTAACCAGGGCTGTACTCAGAATTTATATGGAGTACTATTTATGCCCCCCCCCCCCAATACTCTGACCGATTTTACACTTATATATTTTTCGTTCACGACAGAGATTGCGAAAAATCTCTTAAGACGATTTTTCGACCTAACCCATAAAGTGTTTTTATCTCAACGCAACAAATTTATCGATTAAAATCACTCGACGACAATCAGGTACGTTTTTAAACATATTCACACAATAAATTACAAAATTAATAACACTTGACATTTTCCCGATCTTCGAACTATGTAAATTTAATTTTTAATTACTTAACCATTGTTCACGTCTATATGAGACCGTATCAAATATACCTATAAAAGTTCTTAAACATTTTGTCACCCTCTTCCGATCCCACGCACTTCCTCTAAATACAGCTCTGGTAGTATACTACACAGTGAGTATGTATATATATATATATAGTCTTATTGTATAAAAGAATACCTTTGATGAATTATCCCGTAAATATATTATGTGATTTAATAATATTCTTTCTTCTGTTCAAAACAAACGAGTGAATTTGAGCACTAATTCGTGATGTGAAGTGATAATGCACAAATAATATATTATGATTGCACACACTCGTTTCACTGAATATTAAATAATTATCAGACATTTTACTCAAAGGTGGCCAAGTTAATAAAAACAATTAACTTTGGTTACCTAATTAAGTTAAGCCGAAGTCAAGGACTCTAAGTTATAAGTTGATCGTTAACAAACAATGTACGTATACTTAGTTTTAAAAGTTTAATAGTTAAAAGTGAAGTTAATATGAAGACAATATATACTAACTTAACTCAGTTAAAAAAATAATTTTTTTAATTATCACCTGAGTCACACTAATACTTAGTGATAGCGCAATTTCAACTTTCAATTTTTTTTTTTTTAATAACAACTTTTCATTTCGTTAAAAGTTTATTCTAATATCCCTTTATATAGCACAGTATAGTTGTCGTGATTTGGGATAAAATAACCTTAGGTCAGCTTAACTATGAAATTAAGGAATGTTAATTTCTTTATTCGTTATTGTTATTTAGAAATACCATTGTATACCAAAGGTGCAATCAAACAAGAAAACAACACTTATCATGTAGGTGTGACTACAGCGTTATAGATACGACTGATTAAATATGATTTCAAATTGACGTTAAATGACATTGAAAAACTAAGTTATCGCGCGATGCATACTAAACTTTAACCAGTTACCATAGTCTAGTCGTTATAGGTTAATTAGAAAATAAGCTGATTCATATATAATCAAGCTGGAAAGTTAAAAAAAATTAAACTTATTAACTATTAATAACTGAACTGAGGCCTTGTTCCTTTGAAAAGCGAACATGTTTCGGACCACGTGGAAAAAACTACGAGAAGAGCCGGAAAAATTGGGTGCACAACTATAATGAGTATCGCGGAGTGAGTATTGTAAAAATAATAATTAAGTATAACGCACCACGCAAAGCACACCGCAATCTCGTGCGGCTCCGAGGAAATCACGGGTGGGCAGTGCGTGCGTGTGCGTCGTAGTACACTGCAAGTTTTTCTACCCACTACGCATTTACGTCGTGGTCGGCGCCCTAGTTTTTCGTCGTACCGCGGTAAGCGTTTACGGTTTTATTTTTAAACGCCGCGGGACTGACGGGGTCGCCGCAGACTTGGTGACTATATATCAAAGACCGTCGCGGCAACATTTTTTCGCACCTATAGCCGCTGGCGACCGGCACTCGCATCCTTGCCAGGTCCCATATTATGCGCATAACGTCACGAGCAACACGACACCAAAGTCGAATAATGCGACTACCGTACGGCCGGAGTAATAATAATAATGCGTACAGGTAGGTAACTGTATATATGTATATTAAGAGTCCAGATTTATAAATGCTCTAAAAATGTGTATCTCCAACTTACCTGCAATTATATAGTTACTGTTTGTTTGAACTCTAAGTCACCACGTCTGATGACCACCAGAGATCGATTACAGACGACTTTATAACATTTATTTACACATATATATGTATATATATATATAGAACGATTGCGACATTTGGTACCTAAAACAATTAAAGCTTTTAAAAGCACGTACAATGTATATGTTCTATGTTATAATATATGCACTAAAAATTAAAAAATGCTAAAAACTTAAAAGCAAAAGTTTTACCTTCGAAGTATCGCTGTTACATGAAACGAATTATATATGTACCTACCTTGGAATGCGCATTGTCCTAAAGCAACCATAAAATAATGCTCCTTGCATTGAAATGTGGCCCCGAAAAAAGTTTTTGTCCACGTCGGTGACTCGAATACTCTTTTAAAATGGACTATAGTGATATTAGACTCGTGAGTTGCTATACTTTTTTTAAACAACTTGAATTGGTAGCATTGTAGCACTGTGAGTGTTATATTGTTCCTATATGACTTAATATAATATGCAGCCGTGATATAATATGTAGTAATAACTTGTTTTTATTTAAATTCATAGCATTTCCACCCAGTTTTGCTTCCAAATTTCCGATTTGCGTGTTCACGTCAAAATTACCTGTATCGTGTCCGACCGCGGTCTTTTTGGTTCGCAAAGTTCACGGACTTTGTGTATTCCACTTCGTCTCTCTTGGCTCGCGCAGGGCAGTTGCACACAGTTGTACGGGGCAAACTATTGAAATCTTCTAAGGCTACATATAGTTTAATATTTCACCCGAAACCCGATAAACGGATAATTTTTTTTCTAGTTACCACAAATATACATGCCTATAGTATAAATAAATAAATCGAAATTATTTACCGTCATAGTTTTAACTAAACCCGCAGCGGTCGTAGTAAATACTAAGACAGTAAAGTATATGCGTACCCGCTAAACTATTATAATATACTCATTGGCCATTAACCACCCGGCGCATCCACCCACCACCCATTAAATCTCAGGGGCGACTACCTCATCTCGATCATCCCCCTCGACACGCCTGCACCGTGACCATTATAATACAATTATTTCATAATATTGTGTCATATAATATTAAACACACACACACACCTCACACCTATCTGATGCACGTGGGGGTATGTACGCTTGCCGCCGTCGCCGCCTCCGTAGAGCGTTTTAGCCGGTGGCGCCTCGCAGCCGAGGATATTATTATCCTTATATTATACTGACCGCGCCGCCACCGCCGTCGCCGTCGCCATCGATCGATGTGACTTTGGCGCACGACCGTCGTTCGCACTTATCGGTTTTTCGTTGCCGCATGACGCGCCGTGAATATAAAATTTCCAGAGAGTAGTCGTAAGTACATAATATCATACGACATTCCATGTAGACCCGCCGACTGCGAGAACGCTTTTCCGAAAGACCTCCACACCGCCGACATTACACATGTACACGGACGTCCGCCACGACCATTACAACAAACGTATTTTTCATTTCTAAAACAATATGCGTATTGAATTCGCTCCGTCTACCGTTGTTCTGTGCAATTATATTATAATTTAACGATGCGCTATTCTGCATATTATATTATAGTAGTTGGTATACCGGAGAGGGAGGAAATCCGTTCGTTGGAAAAAATCGAAAAGACACTTAATAGGTCTGCAGCAATTCGTGGCTGAATTATTGCTTATTAGGTTTTCCTGGTTTTGCGTATATATTTGCGAATATGGCCGGATTCCAAGTGTCTGGAAAGCACCCCAACCGCATTGCCGAGTTCAGAAAACGTCTACTCATATTATAATACTAATAATATTATATAGTCATGTGGTAACGATTTTGAAGAGACCCTCGTTCGTCACACGCGGGGAGGGCGTGTTTTCTTGTATTTCGCCGTTCCGAATTTTCCATCACATTATTATGTTATGTTATTCGTTGTGTTTGGTTTTGAGACGAGATTCGGGTCCGTCTTCGATTTTCCAACACATAGGTTTGCACCCTTTCCGTTTTTGTTGGTCCGACTACCGCGGCTTTTGTCGAGGCCTCGTTGTATCGTAATTGGGCAATTTTGGCTTAATAGCATCGTATAAGTATATGTCTTACTCACAGTTGGCGCTCGAGGCTATCGTCTTTTTTGTTCAAATATCTCGCCGCTCGATACGATATGACTCATCGCAAAAGGGAACCACAAAAAAAAACCGAAAAATAATAATACGAAATAAATTACGAAACGCCGCCCGTATGGCCCGTATACTACGTGATGTGTTCAACGTCAGTCAGATTGTAGATAACCAAAGCACTCGGATATAACACTCTGAATTTTTTTGTTTTGCAAAATAGATATAATTGTGAATTATAAAATCGTTATAGGTATAGGTACTTATACAATATATAATATATATATTATGTATATATCATCACACTTGTAGTTATAATATGCACCGTAAGGTATAGTCATAATAGTAACACTCATTTTCACTGAATACCGCACATAGGTGTATACCCAGGAAACGGAAAATTCTAAACTTCCGGAATCGCTCAATCGGGACCGTTGACTCTATCTCCGCCGCCCATCATTGCAAATCCATCGATGTCGCCTCTAATCTGCTCGACCACATTTAATAACATCTCTTTACAGTGTATACTTATTTTGCAGTATATTTCTAAAAAGTTAATCCTATTTAGTTTTTATGAAACCTATATAATATTAATATACAAATAAATGTAACTTAACAAGTAAATAAATCACAATGGCCACTGCAGTTGCAGAGGGCAATCTCCAAAAAAAAAAAAAATTAAAAATTAAAAAAAGCCAATCTTGAAATCTAATTTTTAGAAAAAGGTTAATGGTAAACACATTTATTTAAAAAAGACACCTAGTTTACTTTTACAACTTTTAAAATTTCAATATTTGTTTGAAGTAAATTGATTCGAAACATAATAAATAATAACTTTTTTCAAAATATTCTTTTTTGGAATCTCTAGACATCAATGAACCTTATATTATTTATCGTCCAAATTATCTTCATACATTTTTTAAACTGTTAACTATATCCTATATAGTATCAATTTTGCATATTTTATTTGCCAGATCTATCTGCGTTACACCATGTATAACATAGTAATACATACGTTGGTAAGTTCATAATATATTATATATACCTATTGTTATTATCATAATTAAAAAACACAATATTTAGACTATCCACGAACATTTTATTACATAAGTGTAGGTACATTAAATACGATATACCGATCATGTTATATATTATAGTTTTGACGTTATTGAGAATTTTTTTTTCATCAAGTCATCGATGATTGATACGTAGGTATATCTATTGTAGGTATAGCACTGAGCATCGCTCGAATGCAAGGTAAAAACAAATTCACGACTTCAAACTCGACGTCATTTCGATAACAATATTATATTTTAAAATAATAATATACTATGCGATGACATTAGGAAATTAAAAGAGAGTGGGCACTCCGGGCGATGACGAATAGTATAAGTTTGACGTACCGCGATTGTATCGAATACGCGATATTATACTCGATATAATACACATAATACATATACACATTACACATATTATTATGTTGTAAATAGATAACGAAACACGATAAGTATATTATAATATACATACAGTCGAATATTGTAAATTATATTATTGGAATTGATTGACTATTTTTATGAATCATCCGGTGGTATATACAGGCGTGCTCGGGATTTTTTCGTGGAGTGTGAAGAATAATTTTATACATAAGTGATAATTATTCGTCTTTGACTTTTTTTCATTTTAAAATGTATTTAAACTAATGTTTATTTAAATTTTTAGACTCTCAGATGAGTGATAAACGAAATGATTTTACAAAGATGTGTGGTTTTATGTCTGAAGACACTTTGTCTAGTAGAAAATATAATACTCCAATCGCCGTAAGTTTCTGGTAGGTAGCAAAGTGAATTAATTTCGTACTACTTGGTGGGTCAAAAGTAAAAATTTTTTAAATAATCGAGAAAAAACAAAAACTAAATACGATAATTTGTTAAAAATGTAATTTTATTATTAAAATAATTGTTTGGTTAAAAAAAAACTAATTCATCTCCATTCAGAATAGTTTTTCATAGTAATCAATCAATGAATTTATCATTCAATTAAAATTTAACACTATCATATCAGTGACCTACTCAATGACGTAGTACACTCTACACCTATCTATACTGCGTACAGTAGAGCGATTCCTTTTTTTGTTATTTTATACCTGTAAATTGAGATTAAATAACTAATTCGTTTTTGTTTTTACCTGTGATTGAGAATTTTTAAGATATTCGTTTAAAAAAAGTTAATTTTACTTAAGTAAATCATTGCTATTATATTCATTTAGCTTTTATAGTAAAATTATAATGAGTACCTTAAAATTAAGCTTGAAATTTGAAACCCTAAGTTTTCAAGCAATACAATTTGGCCTTATTTTCTGTGTACCTACATATTCTATGCTTTACCCAATCGTTTTTCATACAGTTGATTGTAGTTTTAAGTACACTTCTGCTTGGTACTCTTTAAGTACTTCGATCAATATTTGTATATTGATTGGCATGGATTGTTAAATTGGGTATTCAAGTGACGGTAGTATGATTCTGCACGACTGTATATTGGAAGTCCTTGGCTCGTGCGAATGTGGCCCAACACAGTGGTGAACAATTGCTGTCATTTTCAATAAAATTTGATAAAATCAAATCAGAAAATGATGATATTTTTTCATTGTCTGGAGCAATAGAAAATAGTCGATAAAACTCACAAGAAATGTCAGTAGAAGGTAAAACAGCCAAACCAGAGAAATACTTTAAACATTGTGAAGTTTAAAATGAATTTTTGTCGTAATAGGTATACCTACCTTATATTCAATTTTATAATATAATTAGTAATTTTAAATGATTATCTCATCGTCGTAACTCGTTACGATAAAATACGTTGTTATAACACTAAATTTCAACTCAACTCGATCGCTGCATACCTTGTTTTTTAAATAAAAAAATACATTATAATGTTGTATTTGAGAATCAAACATAACGACTAATGAGCTTCAAATTTTAAACGAAAACATATAGCGGCGGGTAAACTATCATTATAGCAGATAATACATTTTGTTTTTGCACTTTTATTCCATAACGAAAAAAAAAAATAGACGCTTCAGGGTATCGCCAGCATATAAGATTATAGTATTATACGTTAAAATAGAATTTTCCGGGAAACGTTTGGTATTTACGTGCATCACGTACCCGCCTGGTTTCGCAGTATATAATTATTCAACTTTGGTTTTACATGTACCCACATAATATAAAACCCGTTGTGTAAATGTCCGTTCCAGCATACACACCGAATCGCCAGACGGTTTTAATCCGTCGCAGAGTAGGATTATCATAGTATAGGGAATTCAGCACATATTATAATAGTATAAGAGCGCCAAATATGTTTCATCCCTTAAAAAAACCCACACACACACATACCTACCCAAATAAATATTATTTTTTTTTACTTGAACAGAGTGAACTATAACATAATATGGTAGTATCTTACACGAATATAGTTTAACGTAATTATTACTAGTAAAACGTATAAATTGGAGAAAAAATAAAATTAATACATTTTAATATAAATTTCAATTTTGAAGATGTATTACCCATAAACTATAATTTATTAGTGTTTCTTAGTACTGGTTTGTGATTTATATTTATATATCGGCATCTTTCAGTCATTCAACTCAGAAGCTCGAGTAGGGGAAGTCGTTGGAGGGGTGACTTGCATTGGAGAGAAATATACCCGCCAATCGCGAAGAAGAAAACCAATGATCGTCGTTATATAATATATATGATTACTTTACAAACTTCTAGACTTATACCTACATAAGGCGCAGCAATTCTCCGAAAAATTATTAGTATACTTTCGTGCAACACGTTTGGCGATATTAATTATAATTTATAAATATTCTCAGATGTACTCACTATAACTAGTGTCTAGTGCCCTAGTATGGTAAGAGCGATTTCAGTTTTAAGTTATATTTGTATTATATCATTAACTTGTAACAGTCAGTTTTTCCACGAAACACCCTATTTTATACTCACTGAACTTAAACTGGTCAAAAATATACACAAAATAACAACAAAAAATATGCTTGCAGATACTTGAAACATTTGTGATCTCAGATCTCAGAACAGCGTTGTTGCGCAGTGCAAGTCAATTTTTTCAATAAAATTAGCCCCGACAGATAGTAATTTTATGATTAGGTACATCAAAGGATTTAATTTTTTTATTAAAAATATCTTTCGCGGTATGTAATAATAATTAATAACTAAGATTTTACTCGGAAAAAAGATAAGTAGGTACCTACCACGCGCACGGCGGTTACCGCTGCCTCGTCGACACGGTTTACTAATAATTCTTATACATTGACTACATTTTTGTGTGACGTTTTAATTTAATGACTGTTTTTCTCATAGCATTTCATATTATATATTATTATTGTATCATTGTCGCTATTCTTCATTTTTCTTTTTTTTAATTCTTTGGATTTACACCGGCTAAAAACGGATCGTGTCATTTATTATATTTATTTTTTCTAAATTAAACGTACAATTATAATTTTCGAAACCAGCTACACCTGTTTAGAACAGTTATTGTAAGTACACAAATGAAGCACATCTGTTGTACTTGGCTGAATGGCCTATTTCTTCGCCGTATGGTCATGATATATATTTTGGGCATACACGGTATACTATATACTTACACGTCACTGGCCGTGATGCGTCGTAAAATATTATTTTTTATGTAGGTATTATAATATATACATATTGTGTTATAATACTATATTTAATCTCAATAGAATAGCTATACACCGCTCACCATTGTTGATATCTAGTAATTGTATACAGACACACGCACATGGCACTCACACTTGCTATCAAAACAGCTTACGAATGTATCGGAGTAAGCCATTGAATTTAAAAACCTGTTAAGGACACAAACAATGCAGTGACCTGTCTGACAGATGGCGCTATCACGACGTCGTTGTCGCCGAAAGATAAAACCAAGTCTCCCGGTATGATGTAGTATATTGTAGTAGTATACTTATAATCCGCACGGGAGACAAAAAACCAAAACACAATTTTTCCGACAAAATACGACTTACGAGTAAAACCCTACGCAAAGTCGAAATATTCACGGTTCCAGAAAATATCGTCGGATTCGCATACACCAGCGAACCATCAGATCATCAATTGTTCTATATCAAACAGATTGGAAAAAAAAGCAAACAATAATTCAATAGTGAAATAATTCAATGGCCGCCGCCGAATCGGGTTTAAACAAAAATAAACACATTGCGAGACCGGAAAACAATAGAAACGAATCGGCGAATTTTTTGTATTTTTTTTTTTTTTTGTCACAGCTTAGGAATTCGGTGATCCAAGTTTCCATTGTGAAGCGTATATACCTCTGCGTGTGTATATAGACAACGCGAAATTATACCGAAAACGATGTACTGCAGCAATGTCGAGTATGCGAATATATTTCGAGAAAAAAAAATTGTTCATACAGCCGATATAGCGTAACAATAGACATTTTCAAATAATTACCGTTACAGAGATGTATTGTGCGAGTACGGTAAATACGAGATTCCGGATAAACTGGTCTATAACAGATCTGCAGCGATCGGCGGCGGCCGAACTACTTTGTACGTATTTATAATAGTGTACCTACATAATATTATATCATGTTCAGCTGGGTAGGTATTTGTATATTATTATGCTGTCTAATGATCGGTACTCCAATTGAAAAATGAAAAAAACAAGGGGGATGCGAAAAATAAACATAAAAAGTTTGCTCACCAGAAGATTCATATTTCTTCTTTAATAGGATATAATTAGAAAGGATAGCTACTCTGAAATATTTTTAAAATTACGGGGCGATCGACCCCCTCCAATTCAAGCACTGAATTTCAATGAAGTTATAGGTATACATGTTAAGTATCTTACTCTCGACGACAAATGTCTATTTAGCCTTTTATCGCCTGTTTTCGAAGTTTCTATGTGTGCAATATTAAATAAATTAATAATTATACAATGATATTTATTTTTTTTTTTTTTGTATGGGCTTATAAAATTAGCCCAACGATAACATTGCAATTATACCATTTGTATATAAATATAGTTTTGAATAATTAATTATTAACAAATAAAAATAATTACAAAATACCTAATAAAGTAATAACCATGTGTACATTTATGAAAAATAGAATGATGGTTCAACATTGGCTGGATTGTATCAGCCTTGCAAAAGGCTCATACCTTTAGCATCAACCTTGTGGTACATACTGGAACATAGGCTGAATAGTTGTTATTCTGTGCCAAATTTGCTAGGACCCTTCTTTCAGATAGTGAGAAAAATAATTGCAAAAAAATAAGGACAGGATAATAATCATGTGGCAAGTGATACATTTTCATTATTTATCCGGCAAAATACAATAATGTACACTTTAAGCGCTCTAAAAGGTAACTATATGATTAATTGTAATTGGAAACATAGGTAAATGTAAAATAAAAACAAAAATAATAATAATAAAATATTTTTTTTAATTTTAAAATCATGAGTCTTAAGAGGTTAAAAAACAATGAATCGAAGGAACTAATGTCGTTTATCAAACAAATAAAAGTTCTTTAAAATATTTATACACTCAAGAGAGATTCGGTCTCAATGTTATTATTGTGTTTCTTTTTTTATACAATGTTATTGCTGCCTAGTGCTGTATCTATATAACATATAATGTTTTACAGTTGTGATGATGAGTAGTCTCGAAAAACCCCAAAACAGAGACAACAAAAAATACGAACCGACGACGTGCAAAGTTTTTGAAGTTGTGTTGAAGAGTTTAAGACGAATATATAGACTGCAATCGCATAATGCACAACATAATAATGATGCACATTATTATTATTATTAATATTATTATTATGAAGTACGAATCATAATTGACATTTGCGTCAAATTCATAATATATATTTATAGGTAGGTATCTGCAGATATATACCTACCTACGTGATTTGTAAAAAATAATAGAGAAAAAAATTGTACGCAATAGTCAACTCTTACACTTATATTTACATTCTGCCAGCGAGTCAATGACATCATCGCGGTTCAATGTTTTTACAGTATATAAATTCGACCTTCTATTAATTGATTAATGTGCCAAATTCTTTAAATTTTTTTACACTATGAGTATATTGATGATGTATCGATGTGATATATGCGTGTATGCTATTGTAATGGTTAGGATTCGTCAAATTTGTTTTGCGATTCTCTAATTGTAAAATATTTATTTAGACGTTCTTAGAACGTCGATTTTCCAAGCTTTTTGTGACAAATAAATTATACACGTATATACGTATGTTACCATTCACGTTAAAAAATATAATAATAAAACATTATTCACGGACTATAATTCGGCGAGGTAGATGCATTTTGTTGTGTTTCTAAAGTCTAAACCAATTAGCGATAACCGGAATCACTGATCCGTGCGAGCGGAAACAGAAAGACTACAAACTATGTATTTAATATAATATACAATATACATAATATATATACACGAACTATATATATACGTTACCTATATACGTAAATGCTATAGAAGTACCGGCTATATACACATACTATCGGTCTGTCCGATCAATATATATATTGTAGAGATTGAGATTTAATCGAAATATAAGCTATTTGGTGTAGGTATATATTTATTATAGTGCCTACTTTATTTTCGGGCCGAACATAAACAATCGTAAAAAGTCGAACACAATCGATTGCCGATACGCCGGGGGGCGTATTTTTTATTATTTTTTTTTATCCCGTAAGTACGTTCTGTTATATATTATACTTCGTTGCAATTAAAATTATAAACGATAAATATTATTGTAAATATTGGGCGATCCGGAGCTATGATTGATAAAAAATTTATAAGGACGTTTTTTTAAACGAATATGATAATATAGAGAGTGTTCATACTAACGCGAAACACTCATTTTACAGAAAACTAACTATAGAAACATTTTTTATAAAAAAATTTATATTTTTACAATTTTTGTTTTTTTTTATTTCTACTCTTTTGAATGACAACATATATTTTTTATTTCATATTTCGAAACAGAAAATTATTCAGAATATTTTAATCTATAAAAACGAAATACCCAAATCTAAACCTTAAATACTTACAAGTTATAACTCATAAGCTACAACTCGTCCAAAATTCGATTTTAATAAATTTTACATATACGTTTTCCTTCGAAATATGGAAATAAAAATCCATGTTGTCGTTGAAAATAACAAATAATATAAACTATGATAACGACGAATAGTCTAATTTTAAATGTTGTTTTTTAACGACTTAAACGATTTTAAATATTGTAAAATCAATTTTTTTTTAAATTTTATTAACGTTTGAAATGGCAAATGTCTTACGGCAAACGGATCACTCGATAAGCATGATAACAGATCCTGTATCATGACGACACACCAACCACAAAATAATATTATATTACTTTTAAGTAAATATGTGTAAGTCGCGTGGTGTTGATGAGCTCGTAACTAGGTACTTACTACCTATACTGTAATATCATCAAGTTCTATATTATTCCATGTTACCTCGAGGACGGTCACTGGTTATTTGTTGGTCCCGCCAAATTTTAACCGCAATCGCATCCGGAGTGCTGTCGTCTCTCGACAGCGGCCATTCTCTCCCTCCATTCTCGGGGGAGTTAAGTAGGGGCCTATGTTGACGAATATGTAATGGAAGGTTGTACTTATTCATTTTCCACACGAATTCTTAAGTGCTCTAATTATTGACTGTGTTTAAAATCGAGACTTTTTACTGTTCTGTAAAGTGAAATTGTTGGTATTTTTCGATTTTACACGGCGAATCCGTCGCCTCCTTGTTTTGGGTCACTCGGCCGTCTAATTATTTAACCATCAAAGGTTTAATAACATTTACCCAATTGATCCACGAATACCCGAGGAAAACAAAAGAAAATATTTCAAAATGTTTCACAACATTTACACATTGCATAATTTACGCGAAGTGATTGCGACCCCCGAACCTCACAAATATGACCAGTACTTAGACTTTCGAGCGATAATAAGCAATATTGTAGTATACGTATGGCACCTATAATTGCCGCCTTTCTCGATAGCCGGTCGACAATTTATCTGAAACTTTCCGTCAGTGATTTTTACACTGGATTTTCGGCTCGTCAAAGTGTATCGTCCAGACACGTGTCATCGATATAAAAACAATATTTTATTATTTTAAATTATTACCTTCGTAATACGACTAACCTACGATATGACGCGAGCGCGCGCCCATTGATTTCTATCGCGACGTCGGCTCGCTCAGCTATAATAATAATATCGTAATATTTTCCGGGATCCATTATATTATTGCGTGCGTACTGGTGATGTCCGGTGATGCGCATCCTGTTAAAAAAATAATGTATATTATTTGTGAAAAAAAAAAACAAAACACCCAGTCGTATCGCCTGCCCCTCAATAATTGTGTTGCACGAGACTACAACTGCAGTGTTATTAATTTATTATATATTGTACTGGGTGATTTGCCGAGCAGGCTTGACCCCGTTTTTTGTTTTTACATCAGTAATATGTTCATTCAAAATCTGAATTTTGGCATTTTTAAAACCCTACTTAATGGCCATAATTTCAAATTCTCGAAATAATTTGTACTATAAACTCAAGGGCAATGCCCCGCGGAGTTAAAAGTCTTATGATTTTCAAACGAGCGACACTCCTTCAGGGGCGGATAGGGCCATCGGGACACCGGGATTTTCCCGGTGGGCCGCTGCTTATATTGACGAAAATGGGCCGATGAAAAATATTTCTATTAAATTATTATACATGTACATTGTATATACATACATACAAATAAAAGTAAATAAATACTATAATACTGATATTTTTATTTAAATCTAGCATAAGTCNACACTCCTTTTTTATTGTGTAAATTACCTATATATTATAACGGGCAATTTTTTTGAAAAAATTATTTAACTTTATGTTCTATAAGGATAATAGGTTTGAGTTTGAAAGATGTGGGGATGCTATGATGGTGATTTGAACATTTTAGTAATCAAGTATAATAAATATTAGATTCAACACTACATATTCTGTTTTATATTTTTGAAAAATCAGTTTTAAGGGCTATTGTGTGGTACAACATTACATCAAAAAATATTGTCTGCTAAGTTTAGTAATATACCTACAGTAAAAACGGGAACTACTCGTTACAAAAACAGAAGTTTTTAATGCTGCATACAAAAAAATCTCACGAATTTTAAAATACGGTCTTCAACTCTTAATAAGTATACTTGGATATTCCAAAAACCAAAATTTGAATAATGTGAGAAGAGAGAGCAGGTTAGATAAATCTCCCTAGCACCATATAGGTACGTAAATGTGTAATAATTATTAATAACGTACAATTCGTGTAACATAATGTGTGTGTGTGTGTGTGTGTGTGTTAGGCGGACAGATTTCGGCATTGGGCCCGTTGATAAGCTCTTATCGGACGACAAAACGTGAACACAAATTATATAAAATTATTTTCGTAGGGAAATCATCACCACGTATTATTATAACACACGATGCGTGCGACTCTTGTATTGTATCGCAACGAAATTAATAATGACCACGCGTTATAAATATAATAATATATTTACGATGTGGCGACGGATGTTTCCGTTTGATGAGTAACAAAAAATAATCGACAAAAAATTTACGTCACAGCGAAATCGTGTGATACGCTTTGACATATTATTATGTATATAATACCATACGCATGTCGAGCGGAACTTTTGATCATCGCCACCCGTTTATAAAATGTAAACATATTTACAGGGTGTTTCCTACGGGCAAACGAATTCAAACAATTTACGTACTTACTATTCGCAAAATCCGTAAAGTCTACACAAGTTGTGTTGGGGAAACGTTTCTCCGGCCCCCTACTCGGAAAATAGATTTTCCGGCCCAGCCGACGAGTCAGACAAATTCTGTTAAAATAGACATATAGGTCAAGTCTACATGACGCGGTAATTCGGCATGGACTCGGCTGTATACCGCATCCTCATCTTCACGACTCAAGTGGTTTATACCAATTATTACCAGAGTCCGGACTCGTTTAACCCGGATTGATGCAAATAATGGTAAAAGAGGCTATCAGATCTCGCTGTATGCATTGCAAGTTACGACTTGATTTATACGCAGACCCCGAAGTCGGTAATAATTCGGCTTGAAAAATATTCACACGAGATAATAATATTAGGCACCTATTTGGCAACATAGCTTATAAGTTATATTATTATACTCAAATTGCAATAATATTGTTAGTCGTTTTTCGATTTCCAAGCAACACCACATCACGAAAACAACAAACTTGGAGTTAAAAATAAACCGCAAAATACTATTAATTATAATAATTGTATAGCTCTCGGAAATCATGTATTAATTAGGAAAAGAGTTATTGACGGCCGACGGGTGATTTGGTGGAAGGAGGGGGGCAAACACACGACGAGACGTATCACGATTTAATATTATTGTAATAATACGTTTGTACGCATTGTCGTCGCTTCGCGGTTTACGATTTGTATAATATTATATTATGTACTACAGATAATTTTTTTTTATGAATGAAAATTCCTTGTATATACAGCACGCGTATAATATATATAGTACGACCACCGGGTTTGTACCGCGCGTCGGGTTTGTTTATATTATTATTATGTTATACGACGATGTTGATTTTGAGATTTCAAAATCGTTTCGACGCGCTCGGCTAACGACAATGATGACTGATGGCCGCCGCCGCCGCCGGGTCATCTCATCGTACGTAATAATAATAACGATAATAATAATAATGAAGATATTTTGGAAGCCAACAATATTATTATTTATTATCATTCAGAATTGAATGCTCGATGGAAGGACGATACACGCGCATGCGTTATCTCTATCTTACAAACGGCGCATAAGGCATAACATATAGCTGACAATATTATAGTGTACCTACATTCTGAATAATCCACTGTTGATAATATATTGCCAGTGACCTATCATCGAATTTATAAGTAACAAAATGGTGGTCCATAGTGAATTTCATTTAGATTTTTTTCTTTATATTTTAATTTTAAATCGTCCTGTTAACAAGTCGTCGGTATATTTTTTATACCATGGTCGCGTGGTGAGAATTTTAGTCTCTCAATCGTTTTATATCATAGTATAACGTCTTAAATAACCAAAACACATTTATTGCACTATTATTATTGTTAGTTACAATCGCTTCTAAAATGCACATACCCATAATTTGAAAAGTATATATTTATCTCGTCATTCGTGTTACACACAACATTGAAAATTTAATAATTGAGAGTTATTAGTATTATTATTATGTGTCGACTTGTCGCGTATAGAGAATTTCCCTCACTGTGTAAGTACGGACCACGTAAGACGAATACAGTTAACCGGGATAGTCGATTAAAATGTCTCTTGGTGTTCAATTATTTTTAGACTATATGCCACTGATAAGGTAATAAATGGATGCTTGAGGCAATAAACCGGTATGATGGGTTACTGGCAGGGAGTGGTGACTTAAACAATACAGATGTGGGAAAATATCTCACCACGGGACCAACGGCGGTTAACATTAAACAACATAATTGTGTATAGTGGGTAGGGTAATTTACCAAGTTCATAAATTTGTCAGAACGTAATATAATAATCGTCATAGGATAGGAAAACTATTTTGTTATGAGCTGCATTGATCAAAGCGCCGAATTCCGCAGTGTGTTCTTTAGCGCACGTGACAAATGTGATTAGGATATCATCGAAAACATATAAGTATAAAAAAATCATAGGAGACAAGTTGACGTGTGCCCGGGTGACCGAGCACCCGTTGAAATTTGTCTGGAGGTCCGAGTACCACAAACAAATTGAAATCAGATTTTGTCAATAATTAGCAATTTTCTTCTAAAAAAAAAGTTAACTCGACAAGTGTTTCATTTGACGAGTACATATTTTAATAAATCAAAGGATAATGTTGTGGATGAAACAACAGACAATTCATGCACACAGTTGCATACTGGTCCGACAAATTTCGGGGCTTGGCGAGAGTGGCATAGGTCAAAATTCACGTACATTACCCCGGCCCCGTTATCCCAACCCCACCCGTGGAAAATTCAATTTTCCGGGAAAACTGTGAGAGCAGCAATTATGAAAACGTGGTCAGGAATTAGCAGGAATTGAGTACTAATTATTGGAGCAAAAAAAATTTCGAAAGTCAAAATGGGGGGGGGGGGCAATGTACGTTCAAAATTCTGAGGGGGATAAAATATTTGAGATAGCAACGATATGGGAAAAAATGAAGGGTTGACCAGCTGCATTATTGAACTCGGCTTTCAAGGGGCATAATATTGAGGGCTATAGTACTCCTAACTGCTAAGCCTCCAGCAACCCAGAATAACTTTTAAGGATATCTCTGTTCCAACAATATTGTTTTAAATTTTAATACGCATCTGAAATATTGCAATGTATAAAATGTTCAATCCTTGTAAAATATAAGGCTGAAAAAAAAACAATGATATAAGACTAGTCGTGAATGAAAATTTATAAAAAATTGTATTTAAATCTTAGAATTGCCAAACATGTCTGTCGGACCAACGCGTAGACACATCACGTTTAAACGATTCCGATAAAAATATTTTCAGCGGCCTTTCACTGCCGGTAAAATAGCGGTTATTCAACTTAAGATTAAGTGTTGTTTAGACTGATTACAAATGCATACCATGGTAAGAATGCACTCATTGCACTATTTATCGATTGTACAGAAAAAAACGGACTACAGTCTCTCTTCTCGTCGACAGTGGTGAAACGGTGCGCACACATTACCGTGGAGAGAACGAAAATGGGGACCGGGTAACGGTAGGTAAGACCGAATGTAGAACGTGTTACAATAACAATAATAATAATAATAATAATAATAATAATAATAATAATATAATCGACGAAATCATTAATAATAAAAATCAATAAACGCGGAGGAGGACCACAATATCATATTATATCGGCGGCGGCGGCGGCGGCGGGACGCGACCACGGCGACGACTATTGTACGAGATAATAATAATATGATTGATCTGTTGTACACTTTTACTCGCACACATCGCCGTACGGGAAATACCGGACGTAAAACATAATAAACTAGACACACACACGCACACACGCGTACACACACACGTATCCAGAGGGCCATTCACACTCACTCGGTCGTTTCTTTCATAGTTCCATATAGGTGCGATTTTATTGGGGTCGACAACACCGCGGCCGCGCAATAATATTGTGGACCTTGAAATATTAAATTCGACATTGCCACGCCTGCAGAACATAGTAATAATAATAATAATAATAATAATAATAATAACATAATATCGTACACTGTATTAGTATGCACTCGTTAAATGCACTTCGTGCAGCAGACTGCAGCCGTCGGCGGCGTTCGGTTGAATGCACCGCCGACGACGGGTTCCGACGTGCAATTATTAAACATTACGATATCGTGTGCGAGTGATGTACGTACACCGCAGGTACCTACGGTTTTGTTATTATTATTATATCGCGAATACCGGAAACGACGAATATTTTCATACTGCAGACGCATATGATATTAATTATTATGGTTCCGGTGCGGTCGCCGATTACGCAATGCCGTTTTTGAATGTGACAATAATGGTACAATATTGTTATAATAGTGATCACCAATGATGATTATGTTATTCTGATCGACGACATGATTTCATTTGCACGCATATCCGAGGTCGATCGCAATGTGGGATACAGACATTGTGTGCGTGTTTTTTTTGTATTTTTATCATGGCGATCGAAGTCGCGTCCAGTTATTATCGAATATCGTTTACCATCACTATCGCCGTTTCCAAAGAAAACTTTTTTGCCATTCTATTTTCACTGCACTCCTAATTTTAATATCGTTTCGATGAAAACACGCTTCGATATCATTTTTTTTTTTTTTATTATTATTAATCGTGTAGCCGTACAAGTGACTAATGTCATCACTCACTAGAACCTGTGCACATCATAATAATATTGTCTGATGCTACTCAACGCGATACTTTGCGTTCTGTTCCAATGGCGTAGCTAGAAGGGTAAAGGGACCCCCCCCCAAACACCATGGAAAAATGCTACTTGAAATAATCCCTAAAATGAATCAAAGTTTTAGATTTCCCTAGGACACAACAATAATATAGATAAAATGTTGTCAACAATTGCGTTAATTTCAGTATTTATGATGTATCTATTTAATGCCATAGGTATATATATGTGTATAATAACGTATATGGTCTTATACCCACGTATAGGCAATTAATATAAAAGTTATCTCTAGTAAACGCAATATAAATTACATTGTTTTTGGTTTTTTTATTCCACCCTCCACTTTCAGAAATCCTGGGCTACTCCACTTTTATATGTATGTAAAAATTTGTATCAGATAAACACAATGATTTTAAGTAGCAAAATATGTTTCATGCTGGATTTGAAACAAAATGAAAGTCAAGTATATTATTTGGCTAGTCGCGCACAAATACCTCTACAATATTATACATATAATTTAATAGTTATTATTTGGTATTCGGAAAAAAAGAGCCCGGGAA
The DNA here is from genome assembly GCF_001856785.1 of Myzus persicae. Taxonomy (NCBI): domain Eukaryota; kingdom Metazoa; phylum Arthropoda; class Insecta; order Hemiptera; family Aphididae; genus Myzus; species Myzus persicae. The sequence goes on along the minus strand of NW_019101247.1, from coordinate 98,522 downwards.
CCCACCCCTGCCAAGGAAAAAAAATTATGCACGATAAACAATGCAAAATATGCAAAATAATATGCAGATTGCGTAGCTTTACTTGTATAATATTATATAATAAGTGATGTATAGAGCAAGCCGTGACATCGGTAAAGAATGCCATTGAATTATTTTTAATTCGTGCACATTTCTTAAATTATTTATTTATATTTTTTTATTACGATTTCAACTAGTGTTTACGCTTATCTAAATCACAATAATTGACAACGCATGATAATATTATGCATTTATGCAGATTTGCAGATAGTACCTATACTTATATTACATAATTTAATAGTAGGTATACGCATAGCTTAATTTATACTTAATAATTATATTTCTTATTTACTAAGGGGTTTTTATTTTCCTAGATTCATTATTATAATACATATAATAGCACGTGGGATCGGTGTCACGAAGTGGTTGATGGATGCTAACCTGCCGTTGCCCGAAAATGCATCTGTTTTTATTGTATTGTATTTGAATTCGCACAACAATAAACGATGGCAGCACAATATTATTGCAGTAAATTTACACAGAATATAATATCTATAATATAAACTGCAGTATACTATTATCTAGAGTCAAATCTAGGATATTGTTATTATTATTATTAGTTGTCTAATGAATGTTCTAACACCCTCATCCTCATAGGTTTAATGTGTAGTTTAATTAAAATATCGTCATTGATACCTATGTTCTCTTTTTAAAGTTTGTATTTTAAATAAACTGACCTTAGTTTAATAAATCGATTTTGTAACCACACATTATATTTTTAATGACCTAGAACATGTTAAAACTAACAGCCACATCCCCGACCCCGTGACAAAATAATTTGACTCCCCCGCTGGTCCTTAGGGGTATCGACGGTAAGAGTATATGAGCGCGAGCGTCTGATATTTTAATCGCGATCGTAAATAATGTATTTCAGGCTGTTAAAAAAATGATGTACCCATATGATAACCTAGTCGTTTTCAGGTGTCGACTGCGGTTTCCTGATTTTCCGACACGTGCATATAATATGCGAAATTCGTTCCGTTTTGTTTTTATCGGTGTCGATCACGCGACACGACCGCCGTAGCGGAAATAACACACTTCAGCACTTACATGAATATATTATACCCAACACATTTCACCCCCCAAACGAGTTAAACGCCCCCGCGACGCATAATATACAGGTAGGACAGCAACTAGGACCACATTTTTTTTTCTTTTAGTGGGGGCTTCCAATTTTCTCCTCATTAATCTGTGTTGATATTACCTCCAAACCTTTCTACCAAGTTGGTATATTTACGAATGGCTTGTAATAAATAACAAAAATATTCACATCAATATTTATAATATAATACTATAACATAGGTACTATGTATCCAGTACATAATTCATCGCAAGCATGTAAATCCCCATTTTTTCCTTTAATAATGTATCATTTTTTACAAAATTCGGATCATTGGAATTTCCGAATACACTTTAAGCGCCATACTATTTTCAATTATTATTTAGATTTATAAGCACTCAGGATCGGCTAAACAATTTATAGTAAAAAAGGTTGGTCGGATCTCACTTGAAAAAAAAAGTTGGTATATCGCCACAGGACACTCCTTAAATGGTACAGCAAATCTGAGTGTTTGCCAAATATTAGAACAGTATTGCAGTATACTCGTTGTTAGCCAATTGTATGCATCATTAAAGAAAACATTTTTCGTGCTGAGCCCCCCCCCCCCCTCCCATATCACAAGCCACCACCCATAGTCGTGTCTGTGCCGTGACGACGACGAGACAACCAAAATCTTCCCGATACACACCCGGTGAATATTACGATTTTATGTTATAGGTACACGTATTTGCATTGGCCCATATTAAACCCATACTATTATATAATAATGGTAATAATCCACGCTGGTAAACGTGTTATTCCGGTCGAGGGCTTAATATTATACATTATCGTCGTAACACGGCGTAATGATGATATTAGCAGGAGCTCAATGCACAGCCTATTCACAGGTAGAATATAATAGTACGTACCTAAATATAATATATATTACGATGTCGATCGGCGAGCGGCTCCAGTTGTGTGCCACCGACCACACGGCCAACACCACGTGCGAGCAAATCGATACCGTTAATAATACGATCATATAATGTTTTGCACGTAAGCACAGATCGACTTTCGACGTTTCCAGTCCGATATATTATACACATATACACGAATAATAATTCTATATCCAGCGCACTCACAATCGATCTCGTCCGTGACCCGGCGGCACGGACAGCGGTCTCGCCTCCCCCCCCCCCCAAACCCCACCGCGAACAATTACCGAAATATTATTTTCATTTCAACAACGGCACCATATTCACTGTGCCGCCGACGCGACTACCGAGACGTGATTATCCCGCGTTCTCGGTCGTGTCCGGTTCGAACAATATTTATACTTAATATAATAACCGTTATTAATGCTATTGTGGTAACGAAACGGGAGTTGAAATATAGGTAACAACGATTTTTTTCCCTCTCATTCATCACCGCCGAGGTATATGTCAGCTGGTATTTACGTTACCAATTTGTCGGCGGCTGAGCCTTGGTGGTTTTCAGGACGCGTTTGAGGGATTATTATAATATCCGAGATATAATGACGCGCGATTAAAATCACTCTATACCTACTACCCATGCATAGTACCTCCGAATAACAGAGAGATCTATATTAAAATACAGATTTCTCGACACGAGACTTAAACTCTCCGACCCGACGAGTGCAACGGACTGCGGGTGTACCGATGATGTTATAGTGATGACACCCCCACGTGAGTGTCCTTCGAAACGCGAAATCATCGAAACACCGTTCCCTGATCTTCTGTTCCTGCGCCGTCGAATAAATAACACGATATTTAGGATGCAAGGTAATTTTTGTTATAAAATGTCTAATAGGTATATAATTGGTCGAAATTTTATACCTCCTCCATCGGCAATCTACCCCTAACCTTTTTCACCCCCACCCCCAAAACGGACCCTGTATTGTCAGTCCCCGCCCCTTCTTCGCTATTATAGGAGTTTACTAATCTCGCTATATGGATAATAGCAGTTGGTTATTTAAATTTAAAATATGCAAAATGACATCTAATAATATATTCAGTACGATTTTGGTTACTTTACTTAAATAAAATAAAAAACATACAAGTTTGCACAAATCGATTAGCCCGATAAATAGCTTGCGAATATTAAAACTTGATTTCGTGTATTTATTGCTAGTATTAGGTACCTACTCGTGTACGTCGGTTGTAATGACGTTTCATATGCCTGGTCTTGATACTATATTACGTTGGCTCAAAATCAGCCATACATATTTTACATGCAAGAATGTATTTTTTTTCGAAAACAAAAATATTCAACCGGTCACTCGGTAAATAAATAGTTGTTCAATTTAATAAAATTTTTAATTTTCAATTATTTTAATATTTACGCACACTTTTATGTATTATGTATGTCCAATGCCGATGGAATTAGTTTGGACAAAAACACATCTTCTTTATTCCCGAAGTGAAAATCAAAGGTGGCAAGCGCAATAAGTTTTTTACGTCCGTAAAATACAAAATATTTTGTTTTTAGGCGCAACAGAGTCATGGCTGCTAATAATACACATAATGTTTTATACGACGTCCCACTGAAGATTTAAGTCACCGTGTCTCAGACACAGGCGTAACTTGGCGGTGGCCGGTGAGGAGTGAATTCCACTCCAGAATTGTTTGGAGCCGATTGGCCCTGCAGAATTGTGTTGGTTATGAACTTATGAATGTAAGACGTCTATACAAATCGTGTTGTAAAACTGAAAATATTCAAAGTGTTACTTTTAAGTTATAATAATACCGATATGAGGGCGACTCTGTTCCTTTACCTAATTTCGCTTTATTATGCAAAAATGTATGCAGGGCACTGTCAAGCCCACCCTTAACTCGTATACTCTTATAGATGTACCAATATGATAAACAATACATAATATAGCCCCCGAAATGACCATATTAAAAAAAAAAACCGTTTAAAACTATAACCTACGGCAGATATTATTGTACCGCCGGCGAGTCAATTTTATTATATTTTAAATTTTAATAGAGCGATATGACTTGACACGCAGGAAATGTACGGCAGCGACGTATATTTTATTTCAAATAACAGGTATAATAGGCACCAATAATATAATATTATTGATATTATATTATAAAATTATCTTCTGGCTGTTCGACGACGGCGACCACGTCATGTTACGGACAAAATTCGATTTGCGCGCCTGTACTATATGCATGCATGTATTATACATTTATACCTACCTATATTATACATAATATATATTGTAAACCGTGTAGGTACACTTGCCGCATTCTCGTACCCATACCTACCTATGTATGCGGGTGAAATAATATTATTCCTTATTCGGATAACCAGTTGGCGCCGATTACAATAATAATATATTATATTGTGTATATTGCGGGAAACAAAAACTCGTTTCGTAACAGCTCTTGATTTTTTAACAAAAAAAAAGAGAATTTTTTTTCTAAAAAACGAAACGTTCGGAAAATTAACTTAAATTATATGCGTAGAAAAAAAATGCGGAGTGGCATAAACGCGCGTGTCCGATTCAACGTTTCAGCTTTAAAACGCTGCACATGTTCAAAGTCACTTTTATTTATACACACACACACAGACACACAGACACGCATACACATACATTATATTATATTGTATAGGTACACAAAAAAAAAACACTTGTTCAAACGTCACATTTCAAAACACGTCACTTTTTTTCGACGGATCGGAGAAAGTTTACACCCGTTCGAGTTTTTCGCGTTTTCCGTCGCGGCAGGGACACATCACATAATATTATATATATATAATTTATTATTTATTTCATCATCAGTGCGACATAGTCGATTTCGACTATAAACTATAGGTATATGCAGTTATAATTATACTATATGGTCTATATGCGTAGACGTCTCGTCGTCTCCTGCTCCCCCGCAGGTCCTTTTGCGTAGCCACAACTCACAAGGTGGGTACATAGTCCAGCGATATTAGTTCTAAAATCAATTTTTTTATCAACGCGATACACATGCGTACTCTTGCTGATCATCAGATTATTGTCTATATAAGTCGCAAAATATTGTATCTAATAATTTACGAGGCGATTTTTGTTCGTTTACTCGTCTCGTCCAGCCAAGAGTCTTACAATGACTCCACCAAATTAAATGCGTCTTCATCTTATCCCGTAACGCACGGAGGCTGCTGTAGCATTTCGTTCCGAGTCACAGTATAGCCGTATTGTGCACCCCGACGCACAGTGGTGTCACCAACATATTTTTGGACGTTGAGTATAACTTCCACATGTTGATTTTTTAATTCAGTGTGATAAGCTAACGTCACCTAAACAGTATGTGTATATTTTACTGATGAAAAACGTATATATATATATATAGGAAGGTATAATAAAACGCAATACGCATATACAGTATTGTTACATTATAATAATATGTAATAGGGGACTGCAGGAGGATATAATATTACACTGTATCCGTATGTATAGGAAATTCGTTATTGAAAGTTATAGAGGTTAAGTACTTAATAAAAGATATAATAACCTGTTACATTTTTAGTGTTAATTGATATTGTAAATAAATATCAATATTTCTTTTTATGATAAAAAAAAATCCTACATGGACTGATTTTAATTTTATGTGTGGGTAGCTTTAATACTTGTCTTTATGAATAAAATTATGGTCGTGACGCCTGCATTGACTACACTGATATTATTACATATTTGCGGAGCTACAAACTGGGGCTAAAAATTGGAGCTGCTTGCGGGGCTGTAAACTAACACGAAACGTTGAAAATTGAAGCCCGAATCGATAAACACGGAAACACCCTATCGTGAATGATTACAAGATATCGTCGACCGGCTGAATAGTCAGACTTAAGGATTATAGGTGGATATATACTTTAAGAACACAAGCGCCAAATGTGTACAAATATAATATATCATTTGCTCTAATTTAAAATTATACCAATCATTATAAATGCATGCGTCGTAAGCGCCAAATATATATCATTTGCATCAGCCCCACCATTACTAACATTGTATAATCGCATATTTCAAAATATTCGAAATCGTCAATAATCCATAATATATACGTGGGGTAATATTATAATCGTAAGAATCTATTTTTTTTTTATTCATTAAATAATAGTGAATAGGCTTCGATTAATCGCTTTTATTCGTAGGTATAGTAATTATTGTTTTATAAATAATTAATTTTCATTGCGGCATAGATTATACGCGAAGTAAGTAGGTATAAGTATATTATGTATGACGTGTATATATATATATATATATAAAAGCCGCCGCCGCCTCGTGGGCATCACACAGACACACGTGGATAACCGACACACGCGCGGGTACATATTATATTATATACATACGTAGGTAAGTACGACATTCTCGGCAGCATCGGTATATAATATAATATGTACCACCGAGCGTATGTATATATATATGTACTATTATAGGTGTACGGGTATGTATATATAGGAGGTAGTATGAGTATATATATTGGGTATGGGCGTCCCGAAAACCGGTATGTCGGTGGAAAAGAATTTTCTACGGTGCATATACACATAATATAATATATAGCGACGAACATACGCGTTTACCTACACTGCGGGGTGTGTGTGTGTGTGTGTGTGTGTGTGTG
>NW_019101247.1:26469-91644 GCF_001856785.1 Myzus persicae | reverse complement strand
CCGAAAACCGATGCAATAATAATTTATGTGCACCGAACGGATATAGGTACTATTATACTACCTTACGACCCTTATAATATATAATAATAATAATATTTTATTACATTTATTATATCGTAGACACTAGCCGCCGCCGACTGCATCATAGTAATATTATATATCTACCTATATACGATGCACCGCACTCATTTAAACGATATAATATATATACATATATAGTTGTAATACATAGAGATGGTTTTTCTCGATCAAAAACGTCATATCTTGCTGCTAGCCGAGTGCATGTAGGTACTAATAATAATATAATCCGGCAGTATTTGGAAATACACTGCACTTATAGGCTCATAAACTCACTGCACAGCGTAATACAACCAACGAATGTATAATTTGCGTTAAATACAACCAAACAACCACAAAAAAAAAAAATAATATGATTTGCACCACATTTAAAAGTTAATTAGGGTAATTTATACCTCATCGAACTAGATAATAAGGCGTTGCGTAGTAATTGAAACCTACCTAATTGTGATGAATTGTACGCACGGGTATAAATGAGTAATGTTTCAGTTATTAATAAAATATGTAAAATCGGGATTATTATAGAATTCATTTTCTAATGTTCGTATTAGTAATAGACAACAGTCCATGATATTTATTCACTTATTAGGTGCTATAACTGCAGTTATGATGTGAGCTCAGTAAACTTATCAGGTTAATTTCAATAATTGAAATTGAAAGTGTGGCACAGATTACCAAAATTAATATTTAGGTATATTTAATAATATAAAAATTTAAATCATAAATATTTTTAGGGCAATTATGGTATGGATATTTTTGGGAACCACATTTAATCAGCTCTGGGCCTTCGCTGTTATACAATGCAATAATAATAAACAGAGAGGTTCATCTGCTTGATCAGTATGCTTTACTTACATATTTTTTCCTTCAATAATGCAGTTATTCAAAATATGATTTTTGGATTTTTTTAAATATACTTAAAGACAGTATTTTCAAATCCTTTAGATTTTTTTGTTCTACTTAGTGAGTCCTGCGGAGACACAATAATACAAACTTCTAATTAAAACGATAACCCCTATTCTGCTGTAATTTTTCCTTACATTTTAATGCATTAGAATCAAAATTTGAACAAATAGTTTTTGAATTATTTAACTTTGCGTTGGTACTAAAGATAATAATATGTCCATGATAATGGTTTGTGGGAGCTATAATGATTTGAAAATTTCAGCAATTCTTATCAATCTATCAACATTAATTATTGGTAAAAATGGTCAAGTACCTATACTAAATTCTAGATCCAAATATCCAATATTACATATATTTTATACATCTTTGTAAACCATTTTTAAGAACATTATTTCCAGTAAAAACATTTCAATTACTAAGAAACTGCTGGTTCGAATTTTGAATTAGGTAGATACATCAAAATGTACAAAAAAACATCAGCTAATAATTTATAATAAAAATAGGTATTTTATTTTACGCCACTGGATGTCTTTATAAGTACCTAAGTATATTTAAAAATTCCAAAAGTCAGGATTCGAATAAATTTATTATTAAATGAAAAATGGGGGTTAGCATGCTCGATGAATCACCCTGTATATACCTATTTTGTAGAATATATTTAAGGTCCATACACACATCGGCACGCTCTCACTTTTAATCCACAGTTTATACTCGAAGGAATGGCAAGTGTTTTTTTCATTTTTGTTTTGGGCTTTTTCGTACTTAGTTCTTCTTTTTGTACACGGGCAATATGATTTCAATTTTACGCGCATCGCATTAAAGGTGTACACTATACGATGATAGTAATAATAATAAAATACTATACATTATTCTCCGAGTGTAATTTAAAATTCGTCGCTATCTTGATCGTAAATAGTTTCGAGACGCAATCGGAATAAATTACAACACACGTCATCGTCGTCGACAAGTGACTTTAATGCTTAATAATAATATAATGTATAAAGCTATCGCAGTTGTTCTGTTATTGTTGTTATTATTATTGTTATAACATATATAAAAATACCGAGAAACAATAAAAAATAAAAAAATATTGCAATAACTGCAGCAGTGGTCGCATCGTTTAACCTCCGTTTACAATAATATTTTTACTTATCATCGAGCCCTACCGATAATCAACGAAATATTTAAAAAATAAATATTATATTATTTTAATGTTAACGATCGGTGGTGGAAATAAATCCCAAATTCCCAAACGATGTTCGTTGTACACGTCTTATACATCATAATGTCGTAAACTATTATAATAATAATTATAGTTAATCCCTCGCTCGCGGTGGAAATGTATTGCATCGTAAATTATTAGCGGCATAAGGTCATCGTTTTACACACTCGATGTGATTTTCGACTTGGCCGTTGCATCGATATTTTTCTCGAAATAAACGAACCATATAAAACGAGTATATTATATTATATGACGTAGTGAGTAGTGACTAGTATGTTCAATGGGCATTGACCGAACCGCCGCGGAAGCGAAAAAGCACATAATATATAATATATATGTATGTATCATTTATTATAATATATAACACAATAAAGCGAACAAAATATAAAACAACTCGTTTGAACGAGGAAAAATAATGTTCACTGCAGTCCGTATATATTATACATTACATCAGGTACACACGTTTAATAATAATAATAATAATAATAATACTGTACATTGTGTTGTTAATTTATCGCGTGCGATAATTTTTCATCCGACAACATTTTAAAGGATAATATTATTTATATTATAATATGGAAGGTACCTATACGACTATACGGACGTTCTTATATCTATAATTTTTTATAGTACTCACCTACCGCATGCACGTAGGTATAGTGGTTGCATTTAAAAGTTGCACGAGATTCTTCGTGAAACCGTTTTCGACGAATAATCGCACTTTAAATGGTATACGATTATTATTGCTATTATCATACCGTTTACCGCACGTGAAACTATAACGTCACGACTTGCGATGTTCATGCGCGCGCACGTAAAAGATATTATAGTAATAAATACACGATCGAAGATCTATATTATTTATTATTTATACCTGCATAGGTGATATTATGCGTACAAACTATAATCTGCATAGTATATGCGCCGACAACGAAACGCGGCGATCTGCAGTTTGACCGAAAACGTTTTCCCCGACTTGCGGCGAAGGTCTGAAATTTGAAGAAAAAAAGGGGTTTTTTTGATTTTTCAAGTTGCATTTTCAGAATTCATGTCTCGATCCTCTGCAGCTAGTCCCTTTATAGACTTTCACTCTGGCGTGCTTTTTAAACTTTAAATATAATATTTAAGTGTATTTTTAGACCGTGTATAAATACATCGTCTTCCTATATGCCGGTGGAAAATGATTTCCCATCGCTGTACGTCAATATTCTCCTTATCGACTTTACAGTATAATTTATTGAATTTATTATTTTCATCCGATGTGCAGATAATGCTCTCTGCTTCAGTCCTGCAGCTGATTCTCTCCGTGACGACATTCTCGAATGATTGACTTTCCCGGTGGAAGAGCTATAGGTACATAAAACAGTGATAAAACGGAACGATATCAATTCGATATCGTTAAATATTAAAGCGTACCTATTACCTACGGCGATATATCATTTCGTCCAATTCATAGTTTAAGGCACTGCGGAGACGAGCGCAATTTCACGATTGTTCGGGGGAAAATAAATAATAACAAAAATACAACAAAAAAAAAAAAACGTTAAGAGAACCCTTCGTCGGCGGCGAGCTTTTTTCGTCACTGGCACGTGTGGGGCTCTCAATTAGAACGCGGAGGCGGCGGTGACACCTCGGCGATCGCGACGCCGCGCCGCCGCCGCCGCCCGTCGGTTTATTCACGTGCGCGCGAGCCAAGTTGAACGGCCGCCCGCCACAGCTTACCGGTTAACCCAGGCGCTATTTTGGCCGTCATTGACATAGCCGCCGCCGGTTATTGCACTTTCGTCTGCCGCCGCGAGTACTTAATAAACGCGCGGCCGTCGTCTCAAAGAGCCGCGGCGAGAACAAGGACGAGCGGAACGAGAAAAAATTAAGTAACCGTTTATGAATTTTTTTTCGCCGTTTTATAGCCGAATGTTAAAATAAAAATTCCGCGACATTATGTCCGCGCGCGTAAAAAAAAATAAATATAACATAATATGTTTATAATGTATAACACACATATACGCACACGACATAAAATCGCGTCGATATTATATGTACAATATTATAACTGCGCTGCAGCTGTGCGCGCAGGCGTACATAATAATATAGGTAATACAGGTACATTATTGCGACGTATATATGATTATACTATATCGTACAGCGATGTATTTTTTCACCATTATATTATATTACGCTGCGAAGATATTAATCCTGCCATTCCTGCGCGCAGGCTATAAACGTTTTATATTAACGCCGCGGTACATAGGAGCGGTATGGGTGGGCACGTGTGGGCATCGTATAATGCCCGAGGGTTGGGGCGCGGGGGAAGCGGCGCGTGTCCCGCTTTAACGGGAGGGCGACAAAATATTTACGTAAAATGTATAGATAGCAGAAATACTATGTAGGTATATACTGCAGCAGTCCAAAAGTGAAATATTATTATCGATTGATTTCAATGTAAAGTGCATTATTTTTTGTGGCCTAATGCATTCCTACAAGTATCTACATAATTAGTTTCCACCACTTCAAAGGTGCCTCGCTTCTATTTGACATTTTTTTGTATTTTCAGGTAACTATCAATTTTTAGAACATATTATTAATTACACATTTTACACGGTTATAATACAATGTAAATTATTTATTTAATCGTGGTATTTGCTTTAATAGTTTTTTAGGAATTCCTCATCCGCACCAAATGTCAATCGTTCTATTTATGAATGTAAAGACGTCTTTACATGCACGTATAAACAGCGATTATCGGTCGTGTTGTCTTACCGGGTTTAGTCAAACAAATAACAACCGATTTGTCAGTCGGAGATGGTACATCGGAATCGAGTTTATTTCTAGTGTACACTGTTTATTTATTGTGCGCGTGCCTAAGTTCGGTATTTTGTTTTTGTATTATTGTTTGGCTTCGTTAAGATAAAGAAAACGTGTTAACAACGCTGAAAGTTAAACCGTCGTTTTCCTCTCGTTTGCGTGCCTCTACAGTTCGGACGATTCATTTTTTGAGAGCATTATCGCGTCGAAAATGCAGGTTTTGGTCATTATTTTAAACGTTTTTCGAGTGTAGTACGTAGGGTATTTAAATCCGGGCTCTAGTGTATTATAATTATCATCGTCACATCGTTGTTTTTATTATTATTAATGTACCAACAGACAATAATAACAGTTACAGCAGCAGTGTTGTGTTTACGTCTCGGGTCTCAGGTCTGCGAGTCACGTGCATAGTCCAAGTCATCCGCGCTGGAAGCGGAGGGTTAAAGTATGTAATATTATTAAACGTACAACAATATTATTATTATTCGTCGGACACTATTTATTTCGACCACATCAAAGGGACCCCGAGTTGCGCTATAACGCGTGTAGCCGCAGCTTGTTCCGCATATTCTGACGGGCCGCCCTTAATTTCGACCGGCGTCGAGTATATAATTAATACTTACACGCCGGTTGCCAATACCGTGGTAGCTATATAGCCTCCTTGACGTATATTTACCGTCTGTTTCGGTCTGGTGCTCCAAAGTAAGTCATATACACGCAACCGCGTTTCAGTGACCCCTGCAGCACCTATATACATAATATGGCGACGGACGAACTTGCTGCTCGGAGCCGAATATTAATTCGCCGCTCGTCCCAAATAATATATAATGAATAATGATAATAATACACGTTCTTTTTACACTCGTTATTTTTTTTTTTTGTCCTATGTACATGCTGAAAACGATAAAGTCCAACTCGTCCGAACCGAGACGGTCCAAAAATAAAACGGCTTGATATTTATACTAGCGTTTGAGAAGAATATTGCGTTGTCAAACTCGGTAAAACAATTTTTTTTCCTCTCAGACCGAAAAGTTCTGAATTGCGCCGTGAATGATTGCCCGGAAGAGGACTGTTGTACAGGACAGGATCGGGGCCCATAATAATATAATAACCCTGTTTATCATATAGGCTCTTTCATTTTTTCTCAGCCCTTTAAGTTGTCGTAAATTATTTTTATAAGCATAACGTATAAATATAAAATAATCACATGAGCTCACATACTATTTATTTGAAACAAATATAGTAAAATAATTCACATAAAATGTTCATGATGGTGTGTTGCGGCGAATTAGGGGAGAGCGGGGCAAGTTGAAGAATTTGGTTTTAAAAATGTATTAAGAGTTTTCATTCTTGAAAACATTAAGAATCAATATATTGCTGTTGGGATATAAATTATATCAATAGAAATTGTTATATAATAACACGTGTGCGGCTTGTGTTAGCATATTTTGTTTGTCAATTGCATTACAATATTATAACGTTAAGGCTGTAAACACTAAGGCGTCTACAGTTTTCCAAAATACTAAGTCAAAAAAGCATTACATTGTGTTATATAAATAGTTTGATATAAACTAAACACAGTTTTTACTTATTGCAAATCGATTATTTGAATTTTCCAAAATGTTATTCAACACATAGTAGTAATCCACTGAATTTACCCCCCCTTTTTCCCCATTGAAATTGTCAAAACTGAAAAAATTATTTATAAAACATAAAACACAAAAATATCAATAATCCTTGCTATGATTATAAGCGTTTAAGAAAAATCTCATGTTTTCCATTTACTATAACACCGCAATTTCCTAATCTTATTTCCTTATACCCTAATATGAATTTATGTGATTTATGGTATAAGTTGTAACGTGATCAAGTTTCAGTATAGGTGGAAAAAAAAGTTTTCGTTCCTTATTTGGCCTCTGAAAAACTTACATTTGGGGACTACAAAAATAGCCTTATCAAAAGTTTATCCTCCCTAGGCACGTGCCTATATCACACCTAAACGCGTCAACCTGATCCTGAATTTTTGTATGGAAAAAATTCAGAATTAAACGTGGTTGAACGTGGTTGAATTTAACGACAAAGAATATAAGAGTTAAACATTTTATCATCGTTTATTATCCTTAAATGTATTTTTGCAACTTTAAAGTTTTATACCCGAAGACAATATTATCAGATATTTAGATTTTTTCATACTATTCAAGTGCGGTGCTCAATGTAAACTTTTATAATAAAAATGAAAACTGCTCATTTTCTACTACAGTGAATTTTTAGGCACATGGTTTTTGTTCGAATGGTTAATGCACCTTAATTGAAATTTGAACGAATGGTTTCAGAGTCGGTTATAATAAACTATAGGTATGTACTAAAGATAATAATCCTTAATAATAATAGTCTTACACAAAATCTAAAATAGAATAATAAAATGAATTATTTCGTTTACTGTCTATTACTTATTATACTTGGGAAATTTTTACAGAATAAAATGCTAATATATTTATATTAATAACTTTCAAGAATTTTCAAAGCATCATGGGTAGTCGCAATATGTTCAAATTTTAAGTAACCTATATCATGGACTATTATATCCTTAATACATACAATATAATAACAGTTCATTCAAATTATGATTATTATATGAATATAAAAATAATATGGTTTTCTTAATAATTTACGATGGGAAAAAAAGGATGGTTCTAGTTTAAAAACGAAATGTGTATCGATGGAATCAAGTCAGTAATGGCATACAAAATGACGTATTTGAAAATATAGATTTGACTACTTACAAATTCCAAATATTAGAATTTTAATAAATTCATTATTGAAGGAAAAATGCAGCTTATCGTTTTACTTGGTAAGGCACCCTGTATATTAAACCATAACGACTATCGAAATATATATTATTATAAAATATAATGTTATTGTGTGCAACATTGACAACCAGCTAAACATTTCTGTATAAAGCTCAAATATAGATAAATAAAAACGTTCCATTAAAAATACAAATTGTGTCGACAACGGTATGACAGATGACAGCCAGTTTTCTGGCTGTTGTATTTTATACAATATATTGATATTTAATTAAATAAATTACTATTGCTCTAAAGCACTTTTAAGTTGAACAGCCGCGGTTTAATCTATTCCGGCGCACGTTCGAGCGAGGGGTTAGAACAATACATCAGTGAAAATTAAAGTTATTTAGAAGCGTTCCAGTTTCTTCTTTCCATATTCATTAGGCATATAATACAAAATATTATATACATATAATCAGTATACATCCAATATTTAAGTACAGAATAATATAGATAATATTACAATGCATATACAATTTGACACCCGATTTATTTATTTTGTTATTTGTATTAAATAGGTATCTATTCCGTGAAAAATCACGACCGCAGAAAACGATCAAAATCACTACAACAGCTACCGTACGAGTCGGATGAATTTCGTCTGATGGCGAGCTGATGTGAGGAAAATAAAATAAGACAACGGGTTCGAGTGATATGGCTGTTGTTTTCCGTTTACGAAACAGCCAACAGGGCCGACCTAATATATTATAAGAACAGATTTTTTTCAGCCAACACCGGTCGTCATCGCATGTCTGCAGATGAAGAAGTCACATCGGCCGTGTGCGCAACGACGACTATAATGTATTTGACTTAGGAGTAATATCGGTCACGACACCGATTATTATACAACCGGCGGCGGCTGGGATTGCAGCCTGTTCGGTACGATATTATTACGATGATGGTATACGCGGGTGAATAGGTCGCTAACGAGATGATCTCGATGGTTTTGTACCTATATATATATATATATATATATGGTCCATTGTGAGACACCGCGAGACCGCCTAAATAAAATCTAAGGTAGGCACAGCTTCTTCCCGCAAACAGTTGTGAGAGAAAGGTCGTTACGAAGCTCGAGGTATGACGTGTGTTATTAGGGCGTTGGTAATTTTTCTAAATACTATATTATACGTGTAATACACCTATATATCCACTCTGGAACTGTTAGATTATTACCATAATATGTCCATGTATAATAATATATTATAATCAGTATATAATTATACATGAGTTTTAAAAGGAATTCGTACAGTGTAGGTATTTCATCAGCAGGTATTCTTTTAGAGTCTTAGACCAATACATATGGTATATGCCATCATGGTACATTGCAATGTACTATATGTTGGTTTTCCAAGAGTTGTGGACGTCGGCACGAAGTCTGATATCGATAAAGACAATAAATTATCAAGTATCTCAATATTAACAATAATAATATGACGATTGGCGGCCATAGGCTGTATACCTACTTGCATGCAGGTTAAAATACTTTTGAAATGTGTTTCAAGTAGGCGTTAAAAAGGCAATGCACTTTTAATTTTTAAATACATAATACTTGTCTATATGAGAGCTCTTCATAGAAGTTTTTTTTCTTGTTGATAGGTACCTGTTTAATATTTTCTTAATTAAATGAAGACAATATTATGTTAAATGACAAATTCCAAGATAAGTTATCGTAAAACAATAAAAACGTATACTTGAAATTTCCATTTAGTATTTCGTATTATTTTTCTGATATAAAATCACAAAACGAGTGTTTTAATGCTATTAAGAAGTACCTATTACGGTCCTCCAGCGCGGCTAGGCGCGGCTTATCTCTATATATTCGTAGATATCTAACGCGGTATAATGTATATATGTATATCCGATATATTATAGGCGTATTATTTGGAGTATACTTCCATTATAGGACAGGAAGGAGTGCTCCGAAGTGTAAAATTCGTTTAAGTATTACACACATTTTACAGTATACCTACTTATATACCGCGGGTTACTTTGACGCACTATACTATATTTGCATACCAGTCGGACTGCAACGTGTCCAGGTGGGTTTGCGAGCACTCTGGAGAGACGGCGACTATGAATTTTCATTCATTGATGGCTTTTTATCGTTATCCATAGGCCACCTACATGCAATGTGTTCGTCGATCTGCAAAAATTTAGACGATCGGAAGGTTTAGAATAATATTTTTTAACCTAACTCAAAACTTTTAATGAGTTCCTATATCATTATCATCGAACTCTGGGGTTTGTACAATAATAATTGTACGACGACCCCACGGCACAAAGAAGTTTGTGGAGTACAAATTATTTTTGGCGATGTTAAATAATTTAATTATGTAGGTTTGTATTATACTCGTGTTCCAAGAGTTCCGAAACCACGAACGTTTATTGATTATTTTTCGAATATAGGTACATTATTCATTTGTATAATTATTATTTAATATAACGTCGTATAAAGTATACGTACAACATACTTATAAAAATATTATTGTTTATATAGGTATTACCAAATATTTATTAACCGTTATGTTATATTCAGTATTTCAGTGGTTTATATTGTGGATGATGCGCTTATATTCCAGTATAATGTCTCCAAAAAACGAGTTTTAAGTTATGTATAAAAAAAGAAAAGTTTTTAAGTGGAAATTTAACATAATCGCGCAAACTTTAAAGCCGTTTCCCCGAAAGAAAACAAGCCGCCGGAATATGACATAATGATAACGTATTGCGTTTTAACCGATATGCTATAATAAGGTAAGTTTTTTAATCTTATCAAACTACGCCTGACGTCGGAGGTAAAAGATACGTGTTCAACATTAAAATCTAAGTAGAATATTATGACTATTTTTACATAGGTGGTATGTGCATAAACCATGTTCTTCGCATATTATATATTAGAGACCTAACTGCATATGACGTGCAGTCTTCTTCGCCTACAGCACACTGCACACCACCGCCGTACGGCTATGGTATACGCACACATCTCCACTTCTCCCCCTTTATATATATACGAGACTCATCGACCATGTTGGTCGCAGATGGGGCGGTAATGACCCTTTCGTTGTTGTTTTTTTTTCATTATTCCCCCCGAAAAGTATATGAACGAAAACATTTTTCAGCGTTCCAAATCGTTACTAATATATCAAAACACGAGACTGCAGCTACGGCAGTTATAGAAAAAAAAATATGGAAAAACCTTATAATATTCACATTTCTACGGAATTCGTAGTTGTAACGCATGCGATGTATTTATACAGAGTTCGAGAATCGAGACATGAACTATCTAACGCTTACAAACAGAACATCAAGGAAAATCGTTAACATACGCATTCGTGAAAAAATTTACGAGCCACAAGTATTATTGTAATATTAGATACCAATATTAAATAAAGATTTGGGACAAATCCAAAATCATCATCTCAAAGAATGCACTTATAATGACTAAACATTGAAAAAATGAATTATTCAAAATGGAAATTTTTTAACAATCAAACTTTTTAATGTCTATATTTATATTTTTTTAAATTAACTTTTGTACTGTTTAAAAAAAAAAATTTGAGTGTTTTTACCGTAGCAATCTATAATGAATTATAAAATAATGTTGTACACAATATGTTTAGAATATAACTAGAATAACTATTGTCTAGAGTTTGGTAAATAGCTAACTATAAATTAAAATGAAATAAAATTCCATGGGTTTATAGCCTAGGTCGACGTCAAGCCATAAACACATTGATATCAATGTTTAGTATCATTGTATAAATATTAAACACGACAAATCAAAACTCCTTACGGAAATATGATTTTCGAAATCAAAAATCAAAATCCTTTTATAATTGATTTTGGAATTTGAAAATACAAAGGATTTGAAACCAAGCCCAATTCTGGTTATAAAATATTATTACGTATAGATATGTTGTACTTACAACACGATCGCTGGTACCTACACACCGCATAATATATCGATTAAATAATATACTATCGATTTTAACCGAAAGAAGGATGTACACCGAGATTCGTAAGTCCGTATAAGTGTGTAACTGTCACATCATGCGTGTATATACATATACAGAGAAAACGCATATGTTGCGTCGGGCCATCCTTTTTATTGTTTTCGTCCATCCACCCAAACAGTAAACACCCTCGCCCACTCCTGACGACGTTGTGGGTACGTGACGTTTTTTTATGTATCTACTCCGAGTTAATTAATTGTATTGGTAAATTATTATTATTAGTTCAACAACGAGGGTAGGTATAGACGTAAAGAACTGTGTTTATATAGTAACTATTGTAGTTGCGGTGCAGTGACGAAGATACCATCTATACATCATGTTATACCGAATGGCGATAAATTCGATACGATTGGGGCGGTGCAAACCTCATAGTAAAGTTTTTTTTTTACGTTTTGACTAACACTCGTCTTTTTTATTTTTATTACACCGTGTGAAATTTTTAAGGTGTATAATACGGTCTTAACAAGAATGAAGATCGAAAATAATACGTGCTTCAAGTTTTCGAAGATTAGGTATCGCCTTAAATACGTACCCAAACAATTTGAAAAGTGTAGTTTTAAATCCATTATAATAATTTAGTTTGTATTTCTATACTATAAAATATAAAACGGGGCCTGATATGACACGGCAATTGGCTAGAGTCACTAATGTGTTTTAAGGGCATCGGCTGTGTCATTAGCTCCAGGATGGGTGATCACCCGTGTTTTTAGTGACGAATCCTCACCTCATAACAC
This sequence comes from Myzus persicae, assembly GCF_001856785.1. NCBI lineage: Eukaryota > Metazoa > Arthropoda > Insecta > Hemiptera > Aphididae > Myzus > Myzus persicae. Next base: position 79,037 of record NW_019101247.1, on the reverse strand, counting down.
GTGTTCGAAACTAATCGTATCCACAGTAAAAACTGACCAATAACCATCAGATTATAATTACCTTAAATGTTAAACCCTTTCTGAGGCTAATTTATAAAAATAACTTAGGTACCTATCTATAATTCATAATAATATAATTTTATGTATATTCTATTATTATAGATATTTTGTTAGATTTTATTTATGAAATCGTATGAACTAGTATTCTTCATAATCAATTATTTTAGAAAATATTATGTTGATATGGAAAACGATGACAACGAGATATCAATCAAACATTTAAAAAAAACCATGCGGTCATTTGAACTAAAACGCGTTCTTGAACTTTAAGGGTTGTGGGGAGCGTGTAAATAACTTAACCTATCGACATGCAATTTTATTCACTTAATTTGTATACATGTTAGAACCATTTTAGGTGGTAATATTGAAAGAAATCAAAATTGAGGGCCACCCTGGAATACTATCAAATGTCATATATATCGTTGTACCGAATGGCGATGAATTCGATACGATTGAGCCCCACAACGCATACCTCGTCGTAAAGTTTTTTTAGGTTTCGACTAATACTCGTTTTTTATTTTTATTGTACCTACAGCGTGTGAAATGTTGAAGGTGAACCCGCGAGATACTTAAGTTAACCCCACCCACACCCCTGCCGGCTACAATGTCAACACGCCTGTACACTTCCGCTGCTGCGGTATCCCCTTCGTCAAAAGCTCTATATAATATTATACCGTATACCGTGTTGCCAGTAGATGGTATGTATATACATTTATTATGTACACACGAAACGTCTACACCGCCTATACGTATATGAATTAAACGATCGATGTTCGGTTTTCCGGTGAGAATAATAATAATAAAAACAACAACAACAATAATAAATACGGGCGGTGAAAATGCGTCGCACGATGACATTACGGTTTTCGCCGGATTAGGCGTTACCTATACTATATTTTATAGGTACCTATGCATAATAATATTATTATATAGAGCTATAACATAGTATAGTAACTAGTAAGTGTCCGGTGCCGTCGGCCTTGACATTGACGCGGGTCATTCGTACATTATATTTTATATGCGTTACGATTATTGAATACAATTTAATATTATATTATACTGCAGCGAGCATAGAAAAGACACGACAGTTTTTCTGTTCCCACAATGACTCACTGGAGCCTAATAAATAATAATGGCATGCATCGTTTCCGTCAAAATTAATATTTTACTCGGTTTTTAATTCGTGTTATGCATCCATCGATTAAAATTATTATTCAATTTGTTGGAATCATACCGACTGGTCATGTTATTAAAGCTGTGCAGGCATTATCGTGCAGCGAAGATGACCATTTTTATTTATTGTTTATTAAATTTTGAATTTTTTTCTTGAATAAATTGCGTCTAGTAAACGTAGTAAAAATATACGATGGCAATTGATGAAACTATTTATGAGTAATATAAACCTGTTGAAAATAATTATTCGGGACGGCGTTACTACCTACAAATTTGTACTGCTTTTCTTCACATTGTAGTTCAGACAAATAAGACAATTTTGTCTTTCTCGTAGATTGCGAATTATTCACTTGGTAACGGATACTTCACCATGACGCGAACCTGACTTGTTAAAACCGACCGATGTATGGATGAGTTTAAAAAATCGAGTTAAATATTGTTTTTGGTGGAAACAGGAGTGTTTTTATTTTTAGAGGAAATAATAGCTAGGATCCGGTTATCATAATAATGACATAATGGCAGTAATTATGATAGAAATTAATTGCAAACATTTTCAAGTAGCTAAAATACATTATTCGTTATGCATTATGCATCATTCATCTATATATTAGATGTACATTGTACGGGTATAGGTACAAAGAAAAAAAACTTAAAATTCGACGCTCCCGAAAATTAAGGCATCGTCCGCGTGGGGTGGATAATAGTATAATAATACATGTTAATAATAATATTATACAGTTTAGGTACGCCACAGAGCTTTGCAGCGTTTTCTCTACTTTTTTTAAAATTCTTATGGCCATTCCCGCCAACGCCGATCGTCCGATTTAACATGTGGTACCGCCGGCTGATCGCACGACGATACTATGTATAGCGCCGCGCGGTCAGTAATTTATAAGATTATAATATTATAACGCTCTAGAGAGTAGGAGGAGCAGTAGAAGCGACCGCTTTGTTAGACTACGTTCAGTTTTTTAAGTACATATTTTATTTTTTATTTTTTTGGGGCCAGGCGGCGGCGGCGGTGGACGAGGAAAAGATTCACACGAATAATAATAATAAAAAAACCTAATAATAATAATAATAACGATCCCGGAGATGAGGAGGTAAAGGAGAAGACGATGAAGAAGGCGTTTTGGCACGCGACCGGCGGACTATCGTCGTATATTATACTCTTACATCGTATATAACGCCGCCTCCAAGTTACATCGTATCGTACACTGAACGAGGAAAACGTAATAAAATCCGGCCTATATAGTATACACACACACATGCATGTATATATACTATACAGGGTGTTTCACCAAGCACGCGCATCCCCTTATTTTCTTTGATAATGCAGTTATTTAAAATGTGATTTTTAAAATTTTTCAACATACTAAAATACCATATTTTAAAATTCAATTGGTCACAGGATAATAACCCTTAAATGCACCCTAAAATGCACCCTTGATAAGTGCAAAAAATCTCAAGAATTTAAAAACATAGTCCTTTATAAATGTATTTGAAAATTTTAAAACTCAGAATTTGAAAAATTCTATGAAAAAATGGGGGAGAGCATGTTGGATGAATCATCCTGTATATGTGTATTATGTACACGGTATATGCGTTTTATTATGTAATAAATATTGTATAAAATGACTAGAGCGTGTACTATAGCCCTATATATTTACTCGTATATATATACGTTTCCCCGAGAGACCTGCAGCAGTACCACGACCAGTCCCGTCGGGGTCAGCGCTTTGACATTATGATATTATAGCCGGGTCCGATCGGCCTACACCCCGGAAGGGGCAGGTGCGCGCGATATTACAATAATGTATTGTTTAATATTAACGCGAAGACGGACAGACAGAGAGAGAAAGCGAGAGAGAGTGAGCGGGACAGAAATCGTCGCTGTAATAAACGAAAGCTTCTGGGCGCACTTAACGGCGTAGGTACTAGGCCGTGCGCGTACAATACGTGTTCATGTACATATAGATACACGAAATAATATGTATATACAGAGTGTGCTAAAAGTCGGTACCTTATAACATAATACAAATATAAAATACTTGGCACATGTAACAGTAATAAGTAATAACGCATGACACGCGCGACCTTTGCAGCGACCGTTCAACGCGTAAAACATAATAATATTTCATCGACCGCGATAGCTGTTACACGCCGATCGATATAGGCGGGCTGCCGTGTTTTCGTGCATGCTGTGATTAGCCTTTCGGGAAAACGCGGGTGGCCCGTCGTTTACCCATAAAATAATATGATATCATTATTATTATTATTATTATTATTGTTACATAGTTTGATGCGGACGTGGCTCGGGACTCTGGGCTAGGTGGTACCTATACCTCGTGAATTATTGAGCAACACGATTGTTTAACGATATGAAATGTACTTAAAAACAAACAACTGTGTGTTATAATATTGTTATGAAGTAATATTATAAACTGCTTCGTTAATTATATCTATTAATATTAAAGTTTGTTTTTATTAATATATTATTCTTTTTTTTTATGCTTTACGATTTAATATATTTTGTAGAGTATGTATTTAGTAGTGTTTTTAAATGCTTTATACATCAGTTAATTATTGCTTAGGAATTAATGTAGGTTCGATTTAGTTTTTAGTTACGAGAAAAATCTCGGAATATTTTGACGGAGATATTTCTTGGTAGAGTTTCTGTACTATATAGACGAGACTTTCCTGTTCACGCACTGGTTTACCACGAATCGCATTGGCATAAAACAGAACACGGTACCCGTGGGATCGCCGACACCACGTCCGTCATAGGCCATGGCACATTCGAGTATGTTAATATAAGAATAATATACATTATACATTTAATAATAATAATGTATTCTATAATTATATGAGTATATGACTGGCGATTGGAATTGACGATAACTGATTTAAGTATGCGATTTTGTTTTTAGTCACTGCATTATGTCGTTATAATATAACAATACACAATGGTGGATAGACGTATTACAGTTGAGTCCGATGGACCCAAATGTACGCCTAATTCAGTCCAAAAAATATTCTAGGAAATTAAGTTCAAAACATTTTAAAAAGAAAAAACAATTTCCTTCAAATTTCACAGGTTTAGAAATGTCGACACACAATATTATGTCAAGAAATTCTAGTCAGAGTAAAACATTTGACTCAATTAGGCTTATTATCTGACGGAATTGACTATTGCGTATTGAGCCATACATATAATTCCAAATCTGGGACTGGGACAGAACTGTATAATTTCCAGGGGGATATATTATGGTTAAATGTAGCAGGCTTCAACCTTCAACTTACTATCTATATTTTGCAACCAAACATGATGTAGTAACGTAAATATATATATAAATTATGTACATAAAATATAAATAAATTAAGTGGTAATATTATGTTTTCTTTAATCTTTGATGTAATTTAAAAATTATTAGTCAGTGTAAAGGATGTGTTTTTGAATTCAATGATACATCATTATTATTATTATTATATGTAATAAATGATTCTATGTATTATACTACGATTAGTTATTTCTTAATTCGATAGATTTAACTGATTTTTTCATTATATTTTTGTATCACTGATTTCTACCGAAAATAAGAATAGGGCCAAAAATATATAAACATAACTCTATTTTTAGCACCATTGCCGTGTGCCCACTCTGTATAATACAATTCAGTACCTAACGGCATACCCTAATATATGGCATTTGTGGTGTAATTGTGTAAATAGCTAGTCAAATATTTTAAAAATTGCGATGCTATTTTAGAAAATGTTATACAAGTAATGGCAGACAACCTAAATCTCTATATTATGTTTAATATTTTTTAATAAATTACAATAAACTATCTAAATTGTTCCACAAAAGATCTGTTTTAATCGTTCAAATTTAGACAAATTGAATTGAATTATTAATGAAAAAAATATCGAGACTTAACACTAATTGTTTTTATTTTATTTCTGATAAATTTTCTTTGCGTAGAACCTTGTATTAATATTTTTTAAATAGTTAAATAGACATTTTATGAATTTTTAAGTACAAAATAATTTAGTACATAAAAGTTAAATATCGATCGAATTCTGCTGATGATTGCATATTAAATAATAATACATTGTGACTTAATTGTCTACCTCCTGCTATTCATGATTATATACATTTCGATGTATGTATAATTTATTAAAATAAGACGCAATAATCATTAATCAATATAATATTATATGTCTGATTTAATAAAAATTTATTTCAAAACAATCATACTTAGTCGTATGAATTTGCGATCAGCTATACATAGGTGTGTGCAATGGAACAATAATACAATAATTAAGTAATACCTTTAAAATGTATAATTTTTAGGTTTGAATAATTCTTATAACTCGTAAAATACGATTTTGAATCCAGTCAAATGCCAATACGCTGCCTGATTCATTGGGTCGTGATAAAGTCTGATAATATCAGAAACTCGAGGTCCGCCGCCAAAACCTGGAGGAGTTCTAGACTCTCAATCGACCACGGTATAAATATTCAACCTACGAGGACCGCAGTCCATTTGGTATTACTTATAGGTAATAGGTATATATATATATACCATGATGTGTTCTGTCTGTATACGCAGTCACAGTTCTGAGAAAACGTGCGGTCGTTGTGGCTGCCTTCTTCGCGTCCCTCTGCAGGAAGTGCACATCATAATTTATTATTTTATACGCAAGTGGAACTCCGTGAGAGTTTACCTCGAACAAACCGTTTTCTTAATTTCGTATGCTCGCGCCGACCGCCGCCATCTCGGCAATACGACTTTTGCAGTGTGGAGGAGAGAGTGAACTTTTCGACTGCAAAATCTACGGACAGCCGCTGTCATAGAATCGTGCGCGTAAATCTCCGAGGTGACCGCACGACTTTCATCGGGAAGTACTCACTCGCCACGGGTGGTAACAATGACATTTTCGGTTCGCATAGTTGGCGTCTGCAGCCGGCATTTCGCCGTCAGCTGTTTTCCGAAGTTTTCAAATCGCGGTTATAAGCTGGTTAGCCCCGGGTCACACCGATCGCCGGCAGTGTTACATTATATACCAGCGATCAGATAACAGCGGTAAGTCTACGGAAAACGGTCGCCGTTGACCGTTGGCCATTTTCTCCACGTCACTCTCAAATCTCGATCAAACGCAGGTTTTCGCGTTGCCGTCCGCGAGATAAGCGTAATGTATTATATTATTTGGTGTGGCGTAGAGCGAAGAAATTCCGACGAACGGGTCTTGAACGTGTTTCACTACCACAACCGGTCTGACGAAACGCGTCATCTGTTTCTTGGGGATTATATGCGCACAGTCCAACTTAAGTATTTTCAGGTTCCTTGTAGGGAAATAACCTAGCTGCAGAGTCTTATAGTCACCATAGTAACACTATGCGCTGTCTGACGAATCTTAGTCCAACACATAGTATATAGTATTATTTTATGATGTCGTCGTTTTGTAATTCGTATTGTTCAAATAGATCATATTATATTATATAACGCATAAGCTATTTTTTTTATGTAATGTATATATGGTACATATGGTATATTTTTGTATAGGCTACTAGGGTATTTAACTTGTGAATTAGCCAGGGTGAAAGACCCTGCAGTCAGCGAAGGGCTAAGAATGTAGGTATTCATAGTTATGTTGAATCCTGTTAAAAAAAATGTATTAAATAATCAAATATCAAATACAATTGACTGTCAATTTTATATGTAATATTTATAATTACCAGCTATATGAATAGGAAAAAAAATTATACACAGTTGTCCCCTCACCTTACCTGTTTAGACAGATATATACATCGTACATAATATTATAGAGCTGCGGGGCCCGCGGTATACGCGTGAGACGTGCAGAAGGTAACCGGGTCACTTGGTAATAACCAGCGTATCGGCCATCACCACAAAACAGATAAAGTAACTCGGTCACCCAGTGACACGCCGCGGTGGTGTCTAGCAGACGGTGCAGGGTAACATTATATATTGTGAGGCACATACCTACTGCAGTTTACGCATTACACTGGATCAATTAAGCTTGCACGTCATTGATTTCGCGATGTTTTCTGTTGTTTTTTCATCCATAACTTTAATCGTATGATTGTTATTATTATTATTGTTGTATTGTTTTTCCGTAGGTCAATAAGTGTGTCAAAAACCAAAAAAAAATTAATTCGCATGGTATTAAAAATAAAACCAGTGCGTGATGATGGAGTTCGGGAGGAGAGAAGGCTAGGTAGGTCACTGACACAAACGATGTGTAAAAAAATGCGAAAAAAACTCTAGTCATTCATCAGTAATTTTAAAATAAACAAAACCCATTGTTGTTGCTGTTTTTTATGTTTTACACACACCGCTACAATATTTCCTCGTCTTCGTCAACACTACCGCCACTAAATCTCCGTCCACGGGTATTAAATTCACGGCTCACGCCTAAAAGTCCAAAGAACGCTGAAAGGGTGAGCGCGCACAAGCAGTCGACTAAAATTATCATCCCTCTATTGTAAACATTTTCGATGGCATTTCGCTTATTATAAGCATTACGCACACCGTATATATGGTAAATCCAAAAAGGGAGTGCAATCAAGTGCGTATATATAAGCACCGACTCGCTTTTTGAGAAAACCTCACTTCCACCTCTTGCTGAGTCATTTTCTGCCGTGGTTCAGGTACAGACTTATCCACTATATAGATTTCCTTATTCGTACTTTATACAGCATAAATTGTACAGGGTGTTTCAGAAATAGATTTACCGGCCACTCAGAAAAGCTTTAAAATATATAAATCCACTGGTGAGGTGCCCTATATGTATATTATGATAACGTTATATATAGATATTGTTGTAGTTACATTATATATATACACCCACACTGATGCACGCTGTTTTGCTTTCAATACCCATGTAGCAGGCTTGGGCTTGTTTTTTCTTTCAGACCCTTTGTAGACATGCGCTAGGCTAAACGAGGCGAACGCGTGAATTTTGAAAGCCAATATTTTCTCACAGTTTCCACATGTGTCATACCTATTACCTACCTAACAATTGTATAGGTACGTCATTTTACGATCTTCACAATAATACCTATAAAATATTGTATACTAAATACACATGATGACAGGGTGTCTCGCAGTATTTTACTATGTTCATACAAGTCGCAAATCTAATATTATATACATGCTTCTCTGCCCACATTTTGATACATAAACCAAAAAGTTTAAACATAAGTGCATGTGAAATTCAAACAGTAAGGTTTTAAGTATTCAAATTTAGATTAATTAATGAAAATGAATCATTCAAATTTCAAAATAATTACATAAACCCGAATCCTCTAACTTATAAGAAATACAAAAACAAATATTTCTTATTTTCAGTTAAAATAATCAAACAATTATTATAGATTATAAAAATTGTGGCTCTATAATAGTCTAATATAACAATAATTTCCAAGGCAATTTGAACAATATTAACCAAAGAAAAAGTTATTAACGTTAATTCTATATTATATATAAGAACACATTAAACATATAGTTTAGGTACACGGTTTGTTGCTTTCCTCGAGCAGCGTTTAATATAAAAATATACACTATGTTATGGTATAAGTGTGCGCACACATTAACACATTATCAGGAGGGTAGTGATGTACAATAAGTATTCAATTTAAGTTCTGTTCCAACAGCTATAAGGGTAACAGCCATATTAGTAGCATTTTTTATCCATTATTCACTCAAATACACTAATCAGTCTTTCCATCAACTAAAACATAAGATAATCACAAATCACAATATAATACATAATAATTGCAAATTTCAATACATAACATTAAAAAAAATTATCTTTAGTATTATTTACAGATATAATTATTAATTTATAATGTAATATAAATATAATGTGTTTATAATGTATTTTCATTTACAACTGGTAGATATATATTTTTAGATCAAACGTTATCGTTTAATTTAGTGTATAACACTTATATTATTAATACATTTAACAATAAACTCCTAATATATTATATATATATATATTACTCATATCGTGTACACCTAAAAAATAAAGTTCGCAGAGTATTCTACATTTCAACAGCCTACTGTGACTACCCCATACGCACGCTAATATTTTATACAATAATAATATTACTTTTTATTTCTGTTATTTAACTTTACTGTGCGTGTGTGGTATACCATGATTAAGTGTCATTAAACATTTAATCGTACCATATAATGGTAATGGTTTTACCGTAACCATATAATTCGTTTGATTGAACCCTATTCTAGACAATAAAATGGTATAGACGTACCTAATAAATATTGTATACAAACATTGGTAGAGTAAAAAGTTCAACAGAGAATAGAACAAGGTCTCTTTATAAGAGATATAGTTTTTGACGTTTTGTTTGTGTTTATTTTTCGTCTGAGACGGTTTTCGGGAGAAGAAAAATCAATCAACTGGAAAGTCCTTCCCCGTTTGCCGTCGCCGCGATCCGTTGTTTGTCAATAACGGTTTTCACGTTAATACTTTTTACATGCACTGTTATCATCCATCGTTAACGGTAAATAAATTCAAAAAATATAACTGTTTGTAAACATCAGTCAGTATATATCACAGAAAACTTTTAGATTGTGTTTGCCCTTAACTGCGGAGAGAAAAAAAATAAACAACTCGTCTGGTACGTCATGATGTAAGAAACAAAGTGAAAACTTTTGTTCCCGACGGAACGTTTTAATAATAGATATTATGAATTTGTTTTTATCTTAATTTATTGCCAATAAAACGAAAGAGACGCGACAAACGATATTATTAGCTTTTCATCGTCATTATTATTGTGATGACAACGTAAACGCTCGTGCGTGTAATTTTTTTACCCGCGCTGAATCCGAAGTTAGCGTCTTGCCAATGGTGGGGGAGTATGGTTATTTAATTATTTCTGTTTACGAAATTAAACCGATTCCGTCAAAAAGATGTTTACAACGAAAAACATATAAAACAAAAAATATAAAAATATACGCGTGAAATAATTAATTCATCCCACGTGTTGATGCGATTATGGTATTATCCTCCGAATTATACGATATCTTTTTTTATAATTATATTCTCGCTTTCGCACTCGCAAACGAAAAATCAACACGTGTACTATTTATAATAAATATATTATGGTAAGGTATTCATGAGTTCTATGATTACCTACCATACAGTACCACACTACCATCCGCGCATTACATGTACGAATGTAGGTACTATATGTCGAATTACAATAACTAGAATCATTTTTATGAGTAAATATAAATTATAATCGGTAACCTATAATCACGCGATGAAAAGGAGATCAGACGGGAAGATAATATAAATGTAATAAAAAAATGTCTACAATCCGCGGCGCTCCGTCGATCGATAAAAAGAAAAACGTGGTACGTGCAATGTATTTCGACGTAAAGGGAAGACTCGAGAAATTCGATTAAAAGCTGTGCGCGTGTGTGTGTGTTCGTGTGTGTGTGTGTGTGTGTGTGTCTGTGCATGAGTTTGTTATTCAAACATCCTTGACTTGGATGAAACGGCGTCATCATCGACATCATCATTACCATCATCATTATCAATATTTGCTGATAACAGCGGCGCAGATCTCATAACATGTGACGAAATGTGATATTATAATACACACGCATACATTAGATAATAAAATATCATAGATATCATATTATTATAATAACAGCAATAATGTGTTATGATACCAGTCTAGACATTTTAAAGTTTTCGACACACGCAAAATGTGATGAGCTTTTTGCCTTTCCCCACGCGTCACACTAGTCCACGCGAAATTTGTGCTGTCCGCTCCCAAGTCAGCCGTCGATTGTTGTTCAAATAATTTAAGGGATATACAAGCACCGAAAAAAGAAACAAATCTTAAGATGTCCTAACTCCAGAGTGCATCTGCGGTCCGTAGCCAAAACTTTTAAGAAACAGAACAGACGATCTACTACGAATGTACAATATTACATACGAGTGATTTTTACAACAGCAATGGTAAACTGGTAACCGTGGGGAAACCACATTTTATTTTGAATTGAATAAATGAGGGCAACTTCGACTCATTTACGGTCAATCAGGGGGAATAGTGAACTAATGTACAAACTACTAAACTAGTACTAAAATAGACACGAAGTTGTGAGTGTTTTTATTTTTTAAATTTTTTTTAAAATGAATATGATCGAACTATATACATCCATTATTTTTCAGATTGATACGATCTTAAAAAAAAATACATTATAAAAATGAGTAGGTACATTCACAAAACATAAAATGTGTATAAATGGGGGGTACCTAAGCCAAAAAAATTAATAAAATAATAATAACTAAATAATTTTGGGGTGTAAGCTAAAGTTCACTTCCTCTTGGTACACCCGGGGTAACCTTAATGATCTGGACCATATTCGGGCTATGAGGTCGGTCAAAAATATTTTTTTTTCTAGGAACTCGGAACTCGGGTGAGATACCTTATTTCTGACACAATCGAGAGTAGGTCACATTAAAAAAGGGTAATTTCGGGACGCACTCAAGAAACACTCACAAACACATACACGCACGCGGATATCTACATAATATTAGATACACTACAAAGCGACTTTTGACCAACGAAAAAAAGGTTTCTCACTATAACATGCCATCACGAACGAACTTGTTCGGCTGGACCCATTATCTTCTTAAAGAAATACATTTAACAATTATTACAAGTATAACGCCGCACGTGATCGATTTTCTGGGTACCTACTACGTTGATCTGCGGCTCACAGTATGCGTATTGTGTTGATCGATATATAACATGGTTCGTGTTCCCACCGTCCCGAATATTATATCATAATATGAATTCGACTGTGATAATAATAATATTAATATTATTATTATAATAGTCAGAAGACCTACTCTACAAGTGTCCGCGCCATGCTGCGTTCGATTAAATAATATTATACCTATATTATATTATTAACTCGTTTTTACCCGGCGGCGGCAGTCGTTAATCGAAATCGATCGCGTAAATTGGAATTGTTTCAAAACACAAGCACCAACACTCAAAGTCAAACTCGTCGTCGTGCGGCGGGCACGCTGTGTATTTATTATAAAAGCGCGTCGTCACATTACTATCCACAGGTTGCACGACGCCGACGACGTCACTTCGGCGAAACAGAACATAATATATGTATATGTACATAACACATTATTTCGACAGTTTCCAGCTTATTTTTATTACCGAGCTTTCGTTGATATGCTACGATTTGTCAGTCAAATACAATATTATTTTATAATAAGTACATTAATGTTCGACGATAATGGTTTTTTGGCACAGTTTCGGTTATTATACATAACACGGTGTGTGCATATAGTCATCGTCTACGAATAATTAAATTCTTTATTTTTTCATCGTCATTTAATAACAACACACTTATACAACACTCGGTGTGAGAATTTCGATTGACTTTTTATTAGTGGCGATCCTTTTCCCGACTTATATTACGTATAAGGGTACCCACCTACTTTGTTTTTCTTGTTGTTGTTTTAAATCTATGCACATTATTCCACGGCCCTCTGTTGAAACTATAGGTTTTAAAAATGCCAAGCTGACTGACACCCCTTTCATCATACCTCGCGCTCAGTTATATGTGTTTTGAAAGCTAACGCGATGCTGAGTATATATTGTCATCATCATTATACTCCCTGCAGCGACCCACTTGTTTAATTGTTGTTTATGGGTTAAGTCAATAACGTTTAAATAATTCAAACGACCCTTGACGACTGCCATTGTGTCCAACTCCGATCAAAAAGGCCTGGAAAAGTACCTACCTACTGCATAATGGTGTATAGTGGTCGTTGAAAAGAAAAAAAACGAACAACCCTCTCCGCTCTTGAGTTCCCACTAACACTTGGCACTTTCGGTGTTGGGAAACCAAATACAGTAAAATAAACGAAATCGAAAGTGATCTCAGAGCACAATGGTTTGTGCATATATATATTCAAGCAGCGTCGCAAATATTATATTGGCCCAAATACATACAATTTATATTATTATGGGTAGTTTTCTGTGTACTAAATTCAGCAGATCCGCTGTCACAGCTGACTTTTTTTTGTGGTCCGGTGTTAGATAAATTCACCACATCCCAGTGCACCACTCGAGGGAGAGACACAGCGGGCGGCGGATATTCAAATATATTCAAGTATTCAACAAGTCCCACCGAGTATATTATTGTTCAGAGAAGAGAGTGTGAGAGTTGTTCGGACATTTGTGAAACGCATTTCTACCTTATCGTGTCATATAATACGAATAAACTCGTATGGCACAGCAAATTAAAACTTGAACTGAATATATAGAACAAGACGCCAGCGGAGTGTTCGTATTATTAATTCTATAATATTTTAAACGTTCAACTGATACATCATCATTCATCAATATTTAAGACATTAGGAAAACCATTATGAACAGGATTCACGTTAAACTGTCAAATAGACACAATTTTTTTTCGGGGTGCAGCTGTTGTCCTTATATTTTCACATTATTTATCCGTTAGGATATTTTCCCCCTACACCCCCTCTACTATAACTAGTAAATGTTTGAAAATGGCTTGTGAAAAAATAAACATTCGCATCAATATTTAAGTAGGTATTTATTATAATTTAATGTATCCAGTATAATTTACCAAGCAGTACGATTGTACGAACCCCCTACCCCCGCATTTTTTCATTTATTAAATGTTTTTATTGGAATTTTTAAATATTACCCAGGACCATACTTTCAATTATTTAGATTTATGATTACGAGGTCAGCTTAATAGTTTTATTTACAGGACAAAAATGGTTGATTGTCATTCATATCGATGAATATTATTGTATAATAAAATATGTAAGGGCCTTCTGAGGTATATGCCAATACTACCTTTAGTAGCGGGCTTATATATTTTTGATAATTGACAGTTGACATAACACAACCGGTCGACTTCAAAATAACGACAAAACAGTTTGGATCCGTATAAAAGCGACGAAATTATATAATTTTGTCCGAGCTCGATTTGTGTGCACATATAGATATTAATAATTATCATTGCAGACTTGTGTGCGGGAGACGAGGGAAACTATTATTATTTATTACTCACAATCATTTCAAAAACCAGAAAAATGTTTGTATAAAAAATATGATATTATTTATTATTATCTGAGTAGTGTAGAGGACGCATAAGAAGATAATAATGTTACATTTTACCCACTACCGACCATGTTGCGCACGGGCACACACGCGCATAACATATTTTATGTTTATTATTATCATATCATATTCTACGTAAATATATACGTACACAATATGCAGCACGCCCCCGCACATCGGAGGGGTTTATTTAATATTTTAATGATACGATTGATACGGTTCGGCAGCGCCGCCGTTTTCGTATTATTATTCGTCTACTAATTGGCCGCCACTGCCTCCTATTTACCTCCTACACGCGAATTATACGCCGCCGTTTTACACGCTACGATGCGGCGGCGGCTAACAAAAAGGTTAAGCGGTTTTCCTATATACTTTTTTTCGTAAAATCGTCGCAATAAAAAAAACACCTGACTTAACTTGCAAAGTCCCGGCAAGTATGCGCACCTAGGTGTATATTATTATATTACATGCACATACGCACACTGCCAACTGGCCCTTTGCTTTTTTTTCCTCGTCACATAAATATAATCAGTTAAAAAATACGTCCCGCGACGGCTCACGCACTGGCACATCTAATAACAACTTACAACTGAAATTACTATCGCGTTCGACCGTTGTTTGTTAAATAGGTACACTTGTGCATTATGCGTTTAAAACCGTCGATAAACGTCGAGTTTAATTTTCACTTACACACGACAACGTGTTTATAATAATCTGAGTTCGAATGTTTTTTTTAGATTTATAAATTATAAAAGACATCAAAAAAAAAAAATTACAAGAGTTCACTAAAAATCACTGAAAAGGTCAAATACTTTTTTTTGAAACCCGTTATTTTTAATTCTCGTTTTTAGAATGTCTTATTAGGTATATATATAAAAAAAAAGGTACCTTTCAATATTTTAATTTCTCATCTATTCGACAAAATGAACCATTCAATAGAACAAATGTGTTTAAACCGATTTCAGCCATTATATACACATAACACATTAATACATTCTCGTGCAAAAATAAATATTAACATTTCAAATATTTTAAATAAATATTTATGCTTGTATGACTCATTTTATAAAATTGTTACCTACAGGCACTCGGATAATTTCGAAATGAATTTTTTATATTTTGTGTCAGAAATAAGAAAAAAAATCTTTTTATAGCTATATACATATATTCTGACTCTCCCTACAGTAGTCATATTATTAGCATAATTGTGTAACTCAGAGGATATTCTCTTGAAAAGTGGGGTAATAATTTCTTCGGTTTCTCGAATTTCTCGTACATTTGTAGGAAAGCCTTCTCTTTACTCCTTCAGCATCTGCAATCTCAAGTTAAATTATAATTTTAGTTCGATAATCTGTTGGGACGAATAAGCATAAAAAATAATATAGGTAGGTACTCGAATTCTTCGATTCAAATTATTGTATTTTGCCGTTTGAAAACCGAATGCCGTTACTTTCTTAACGATTAGGGGAGGATGAGAATGTCACATATTACACATAATATATCGTATAATATTAATTAACATAACAATATATTATAAGACAGGCGACAGCAGGTTCCCATACTACTGCAGATATCCTGCACCGTGGGGTAAAAAACAAAACTTGTGAACATTTGCAGCGCGACGCGGTCCAAAAAAATCCAAAAAAATTAAATTATATTGCAGTACATACTTATATACGTAATATAATATATTATTTATACGTTAGCTGGTATATTCATAATAAAACTAGTTGACCGGAGCGCGAGCCGCCGCCGCATATTTACACGCGACTACTTTCGGAAAAAAAAAAAATCAAAAATTGACTACACTCACACCGAGGGCGATTTCACAACGTCCTCCGCTCACCACCGCCGAGTGTGTGTATAAATATAAACATATATATATATATAGTATAAATATTGGTAAAATAATGCTCGCGGCGGCGGTTTTTGGTGGTACAACCAATCAGTGGCGGCATATAAACTAGCTATACACGAGTATATAGGCTTGTCTCTTTTATCATTATGTACAGGGTGTTTCACCGCGAACACGCTCAACCCCGTTTTTTCATTTCACAATGAAATCATTCAAATTCTTCGGATTTCTCATACCACTTGTAACAGAGGAGAGTCATCACTCATCAAGTAGCCTCACAAATTTCTGTTTTTCAAACGAGAACCTGATTAATATTAATTAGTAGGTAATTACTGATAATATGTTTTAATCGCCATCATAGCTCCCGTATCTTTCAAACCCATTGTCGTGGACCTGATTATCCTTAGTATTTATAGTCAGTATACCTGCCCACGTTAAGTTAAATAACTCAAATACTTTTAGTGCGAATTTTGATTCTGACAGTGTCGACATTTTCAAAAACATTATCCGCCAAGCAATTAACTGTAGGTGAGTTCGAGTTTAGAAAAACAAAAGTTTGTTCCCTGCCCGAGGACATTCTTAAGTAGTGCAAAAAATGTCAAGAAGGAATTTGAATGATGTACGGTGTATTAAAGTATATTTAAAAATTCCAAAAATCATATTTCGAATAACTCTGTTTTATTGAAAAATAAAAAGAGGGTGATCATGCTCGGTGAATCACCCTGTATATACAATAGGTATGAACAAGGCGTATGTATACAAATAAATATTACACATATATATAGTCGTCTATAATATCTATATGGGAGCTGCTGATGCCGCGAAATGAATATTCACACACAAACACTTTCACTGTATTTCTTTCCTATACCGCACAATATATGCGAGCACGACCGTCGCCATCACTCGGGCCTCACAGTATTTCGGGTCAAACGAGTGCTTTTATTTTTTTCGGGAGGGGTCTTCGTCTTCGCAGTGAACCCTTATACATGCGTTGCCGATTTACAGGCATATTATAATCAGTGCGTATATACCACTCACGGTTTACTACACCAAAAGTATAGTCCATTACAGGCATGTACATCATTTTTGTTTTTTTTTTTTATACTTACTATAGCTTTCGGTTATAAGCCTCTTCGTACACGGTTCATTTTACTCACCACAAGTTTTTTAAATATTTAAATAATCAGTTTTATTTGTATTCATACATTATAATATCATACTATAAAAGTTTATAACACTCTGAATATATATAATTCTATATATTATTTAGATAATTTAAAAATTGACAGCAACTTTGTATACCAATTACAATACATTATTAATTATTTTATGTACGGTTGACATACAACAGGTCCTTAATCATTACAAAACAACTACATTTTACTGTATTTTATCACAATAATTAATAATTTTAATTTATTCCATATTTCATGTTTACATATGCACAAAAATAATATTGAAGAATACCTACTAGAAAATTGTTGATTATTTTTCGATAAAGGCGAAAGGACAACTAAAAATAAATTCGAGGGCCGATGGTTAAGTTTCCGGGGGAAATTTTGTTCAAAGTTCGCCGCTGTTTCGTATATTGTATTGAATAACGTTGATTTTTTTTATTCTAACATAAACCGTTTGATTTGTGGAATCCACGCGGCCGAACGGTAGAGATTTATTTACTATCGTTTTTTGTGCAGCGGAACGGTCGGAATTATTAAAGCTACCCTTCAACGTTCGCAAGATCTCCACAATGTGGAATTCCGTTGTCTTCGAACGCCTTAAACGTCTTACATTTCGTAAAGTCCATTAAAAAAGAGCTAAAGTTTAATCGTTCGCGGTCAGTACCCCGCGATTGCTATTTTACAAATTACAATCCACTAAATTAATTGCCTAGTTATTTACATTTTGTACATTTTCCAAAACCCGGAAGTTTTACTTTAAAGTTTAAAGTCTATATATAATCATCACAAATATAGGTTTAAATGTATACAGGGTGATTCACCGAGCTTATCCAAGCTGTCAATCGTTTTGTATACTGTTAAATTATTCAATCCGGGTACTTGGAATTTTTAAGTATAATTAATGACGATATTTTCAAACTCTAAGATTTTTTGGCTAAACAAACTTATTTTTTTTCCAGATGAATTATTAAGCACCTGATTTTTTTAAAAATGCTGTTCTAAATCGTAATTTTAAGAAGTATTTTATCTAGTATTCTATATACTACACCTAATGTAACCTAATTAAACTCTCGATCCATTGGTTTTGTCAATACAGCACACAAGTCATACAGCAGTCCTATAATGAACAATCCAAGTATTTGAAAATATGGTCTTAAAATTATATAATATACAAATCCCGAAATTCAAATTTGAATTTAGAATAAATACATTATTAAGTTTTAAAAAAGTGGCCGGTATACATTACAAATGGTGAATTTATATAGATTAATTGTTTTAAGAGTTTTCCTATACCTATGTCGGAAGGAATCGCCATAACTGCAACTCTGCATAACACATGATCGACGACGACTGCGGAGAAAAATGTTTCGAGAACGCGGATAATCTACGTGCGACCTCCTCTTCTTACACCCCCGTCGGTACACTACCTCAGTACCTCTTCTTACAGCCCCCGCACAAAAATTATACACGATATATTATCTGTGTACCGTGTAATATGTAATTTTTTAAAAAAACTTTTCGTGAAAGCGTTTCGGAGTGATTGGTTACATACGCTTGCAGTCGCTAGTCGCTGCGTCGTGAGAGTACGGTGTGGCGACGACCAACAACTGCCGCCGAGACATTATATGAAAAAAGTTTCATAATTGTATTATTTTTCCGGCAGCCCTATATATAGAGGAAAGTCGTAAAACGGCCGTTCGCTTCTCGAAAACTTTATCGTTTTCAATCGAACCACAGTGTCGAGGGCTGCAGTTGCAAACACCCCTGCACGCCGGGCGCGTGTCATTATTACCTGTACAATATCGGCACTGCACTCAACGAGCGGATAAAAAAAAACTCGTCTTCTGCAAAATAAAACAATATATAATAAATCATAACGCACATAGCTAACGATGGTAATATTAAGTTTGATACTTCTGCGGTGGCGTGGCGAAGGTGGTTTTTTGAGCTCTGTGCGGGTGGGTCATAGATGCTTATGCAAACTGTAGATCAGCGAGTTTGAAGTAGGTACTTGCGATAACTACGAGCTGGATTTTAACGCGCGAAAAATGCCCTGAAAAATAATCAAAAATCCCTTTTCACCGCAAAATGCCCTTAAAAATGACCAACATTTTTTTTTTTTGTAGCCACTCGACTGTACGCAACCGAGAAAAATAACGAAACGAAACGACTTTTAACACTTTATCATAACCGAACTAACAATAATACAAAAACTAAATACCAAACTTGGGCAACCGCAATAAATAAACAGTTTACTGGAAATAACTGCGATAGCGATGTATCCCCAACAGACCAATTATCTAGTTGTTATACTGGTCTGAGTAAGACACCACATTCGATAATTGCTTGAGATATAGATAAAGACGTAATCGCTTTCATACATACAACGATTGACTTTTGGGACGGGCGAAAGGTACATAAGAACTAAAAAATTGATATTCTTGAATATTTTGAGTGTCCTAATTTACACTAAAAGGCAAAAGCTCGGACAAAATACAATGCATTAAGCATTAGTAAAATTACCTGAAAACACTATAAGAAAAAATGCAAAATATATAATGATTTTACTTTTTAAGTATCTGCATATTTATACTATTGCACAGTGTATGTAAGTATATTTGAGAAAAGAGTTAACCGGAATGCATTGTCCTGTAACTCCCAAAAATATAACGCAGTTTCCACTGAAATCCCGGTTTGCCTAATAAAAATGTAATACATTTGACTTACCGTATGCAATCTGTGCACAAGTGTAGCCACTAGCCGTGCGTAGGTCATAGTTCGCCACCAAGCACTTCGGGCCCATCATATACCCGAAATATAGTGAGTTATGCTTCTAAGTTCTAGCCTATTTAGTAGTAAATAAATGCCTCTTTATTGAATAGGTGTCTAAAATCGACTACCCAATGGCTGTCACCAACCTAACCGCGAGTTTGCAAATTTACGCCGCGGCTCTTACATTATAATCAGGATAATCGGGACTCGGAAAGTGTAGGAGCTGCATATTGTCCTATGTTCCGGATTTCAAGCAGACCAAACTAGAAATCCGTATTATACATTGGCGAGTTCATAAGTCGAACATTTTAAATGCAATTTATTCTGTTTTAATTTGGGCGGATAACCTAAGTCTTTAGTTTATTTTTTATTTGTTTCGATTCTCTATTATATTAATTGTTTGTATATTATTTATTGATTTGCCTATACGTGCCTATATTATGCATATTTAATGTTTTCTAAAAAATGTGATTCTCTTCTCTTCGAACCCGTGTATTTTAAACAAAATATTAAATATATAAGATTCAATTGTATATAATTACTTAACGTGGTTACCGCCTTCGTCGCAGTCGACTATTACTTTAACGACTATAGGGCGCGTTTAATCTCTTTATCGTGTTAATATCTCTTATCGACGATAAGTTATCGCAAAATCCATATGATATTGTTAATTCTTTAGTAGGGTTGTCGTACACGACTGATGATAGTCTTGTTCGCTATGCGCATTTGTTCAATATTTTATACACGTGTCGGACTTGTATTTTCACTCAAGTGAAGATATTTTAATTCAGTGAAACGCAACAGAAAACGTTAAATTATTATTGTTTTTTTTTTCTCTTCTCGATCGGTCGTCATACATTATTTTCTAGTGACGCGTCGCTCGTCGGGAGACTTGAGGTCTTTTTAGTTTTTCCACGACGAGACCCGCGAACGGTGGCGGTAGACCCCGCAGCCGGATCGACGGCAATGCTCAAATGGTCCGAAAATAAAACTCGCCAGCGCGTGGGGCGGGGGGAAACGTCGAAAATAAAAATTGGCCATAGCCGCCCGGAAGCGGTACCTATACGTCCGTGCGGTGCCCGCGGGAGGCGGTGGTCGGAGGGCAAACCGGTGTCGGCAGCGTGCGCTGGAAAAATGAGTGGAACTGTGTGTAGTCGACTTTCGGCCGGTGTCGTATTTCAACTTTACGCGTTTGGCGCTAGCCCAGCCGAGTGCGGCGGCCGGTTCGGAATTCCTCCGTCGCCGCGCGCGGGCGACGGTGACCGACCGTACGCGACGCACGTACCACCACTCCAGCGGCGTCGACCGCTGTTACCGCGCAGCGACATAACCTTGAACCTGGTCGCCGGGCGCGTTTCACGAAATCCGGTCGGACCGCGCCGCCGCGCCGCCGCCGTGGGTACCTACGCTAGCTAAAGCATCGTGCGACCGACATATGGCAGTGCTTTTTTTCCCATTCTTCCTACGACCAGGTAGGTAGGTATAAGGTACCGGTCGTATATACCGCGGTCAGACGCCGCAGGTATAGGACGTGGTATTTCCGTCTAGTAGCCGTCCGACGACGGTCTGCTGCGTATATTCTTGGTTGTTGAGATTTTTGGTTTTTTGCCCAACGAGGGTGTGTCGTCGGTGACATACCTACAAAACGCTAAACGTCATCTGTCCTGTAGACACATTAATACACGAAACTATATGACTATGATGAGTTGCCAAGAGCTAACATTGTTCGAAAGAGATGCTCAATAGCCATAATAATGGGTTGGTGCATCATAAATGGCATGCAAAAGTTTTTTCGACTTTTTCAAGCTTATTAATGTGTACATAAAAAACTATAATGTTTAATATTTCAGAATCTGGGCGTATAGAGATGAATTAATTGATCTTACAATGTTCTTTTTTGTCTATGTACTATCGACATATTTTAGTTTATTTTTTTAATAGAAACAATATGCTCCGATCACGAACTTTTAAAGAGACTTCTGGTAGCAAATTGAATCTTATCCCTATACGTACGAAGGTTCGTTAAAATATTAAAATAACTGTTTGGGAACTCACCACAAGCATGGTAACCAAAAAGTTCTCTGGTTATAATTCGTTGTTCGTAGTATAGGTATATACCAACGATGATTATTTGATGGTCGAATTAACATTTAAAATACACATATATTACAGCTGCGACCTACTCAGTGACGAGATACACTCGCGACATACCTTTACTGTACAGGAGAGAGAGGTTACCAATTTTGTTACACATTTTACTTGTTATTTAAAACCATAATTATATTTGTAACAAATAAGGACGAAGGAAATTTTTTTCGCATGATGGCGGTCACCCCGGACCTTTCTAACTCTGTTATCGGTCCATTTCCTATAGGCTCCTTCGGTAGTTATACATTATTGTTGTACTAGAAAGTGCCATACTTTTATATAATACACTTACTTCGTCGAGGTAGGGTTGCAGGGTCGACTGGCAGTTAAGTCTTATGTTACCAACGTTTGTCTTAGACACGACAACGCATTGACTGTATTTACACGGAAAGTGTACTTTACTTGACATTCATATGTGTGTGAAGAAATGAGAGGAACGTAGGAAACGTGAACAAGACAATGATGATGACATTAAAATTATAAATAAAAACAAAAGTAATTTTTTTTTTTGCTACACGCCAATTTTTTTTCCATTCCAGATTACAATTTTTTTCCAATATAACAAGACAAATTGCCAAAATATTTTTCACGATTTTTTTTTCATTTTTGCTTTTTTTATCTAATATAAGTATGAATAAAATACAAAACATAGACTCTAAAATATCAATTAATATCGTTTCTTTAAAATATTACATCATATTAAAAAATTGATTATGCACTAATGTTTTTTTTTTGTAATTGTTGTGTAAAAACGATAAAGAGGTACATATGGGTTTTCTTAATTATAATACGACCGTTATAAATTAATTAATCATAAAAAGAAGTCAATACTCAGTTAAGAGTAAAAAAAAAAACAAACTTAAATTATAACAGATAAAAGCAAGTCTAACAACTTTCTAGGCTAATGCCACAGACTGTACATAAAAAATATATTATATATGTTTATAACTTACGTTTCGATAAATATAAATAGGGTAAATTTATGGCTTAGCATTAAGATGAAAATGTAATTTTTTTTTTAAATTATAGGTAGGTAATTTTATCATTAATTTTCCAATAAAATGTTTGCAGCACTTGGTTAACAATCACGTTCAGCCTTAATTATTAAAAATAATAATATCTAATACAAAATTAGTCTCACTAAATTTTACTTTTTTCTCCGGAGTTATAATATACATATATATTATGTATTTATACTTTATATAATATATCATCATATTGTATATCCTCTATATTATAATTAATATATGTGCGACCAATAAAGAGTTAGCGTTTAAAAAATATATCTCTCTTTCGCGCGTGTAATATATGAAAAGAGGGAGGGGTGTATATAATATCATGAATGAGGATGGCACTCGAGACTAGAGTTAAAAAAAAAAATCCAAAAACGAAAATTTTTTCAAAAATTTAGGGACGTTTATTTTACGGCAGAAACGTGTTGTTTTGGAGAAAAAACAAACATATTCTTTTTCGTGGCCTAATAACTAAAACAAAGTCTTAACGATTTATAAAAAACAGCACTTATCACAATATTGTATCGTAGGAGAAAATGTATTTAAAAAATGTCTATGACTTATTTAATTTTTTCTTTAACAAAAACCTAATATTAATGAACACTCCTGTTACTTCCACTGGTATAATTAATTATTTATAAATAATCGCATGAACAATTATTTCAATACGTAATGTATGTATACATAAAACATACATTGTTTATATTTATATCTAAAAATATGAAAGCTTTTACCATTTTGTATTTGATTACGGGGATTCCTTGTTTAATTTAAATCTGTATGTACAAATAAGCGCTTTTATAAATTACTTTCTTTTATAATAATATAATAATAATTGTAATAATAATAATCATAGTAATAATAATAATAATAATAATAATAATAATAATATTGTTTTACGTACATTTTATTTAATTTTTTTTACAAGTGCATTTAAATTAGGTGCCGTCAAGTGAACAAAAAAAAGAATTGTTTAAAAAATGAAATAATAATAATAATAATAAAAATAATAATAATAATAATAATAATAAAGGAAAAATGCGCAAACACAACTTGGAAATGCAACGAAATCAGGTAAAACGTAACAAAAAAAAAAACTAACAAGTATAGTATACCAACATCAGAAAAAATAATAATTATCAATACTACCATCTATAACATTTTAAGATCATACTTAATCTATTTTGTACTGTGCATTAAAAAAACGTGGGGGAGGGGAAGCATTATGTTATAATATCCTCGTAGACTTAACAGTTAATTCATACTTAAAATTATATTTTATTTTATCGTCTACGTTTACGGGTAACGTTAAAAATATTATACAACTAAGTTTTCAATTAAATATTTAAATATATATATATTAAAAAAAAAAAACTGTACAATAGGAACATATCTCGTTTAAACGCGCTGTTTACTTGTGTATTTCACAATATTTTAAATAATAAAGTATTTTCAAATGTATTCAGTAGGTCTATACGTTTGAAAAAAAACCAAATATCCTAAGTGTTACACGATTATTAATAATAATATATTTATATATTTTATATAGTAAATTAAATGTTGATTATTCGTATTTACAAGAATATTTGCTAACAACACTACACACAGCAGTGCCGCGGGAGCAGTGGGAGGGGAGAGGGGAGTAGAGGACGCCGAGGTGGTGGAAAACTCAAATCCAAAAAAGAAAATTGTAGAACACACTACGACGAAATATTAAATGTTATTTCAGACGCAATTTCCATTTCTTTTTTAAACCATTCGTTCTCGCGCAGTACCACCGCGACGACGCACTCACGAGTTGTAATTATATAAAAGACGCACTCCCGCGACATTTATATCATTATGTTCGGCCGTTCGCCGATTGTAAAAAAATAAAACAATATAATATGTATGCTCTTTTTCCATGATTCAAAAAAACCTACTTCCGTGAATTTCGGAAAAAAAAAATTAATAGAAAAACCTCAATAACAACAAACACCACTCGCGCGCGCACTCGTCTCGGGCGAATCGTCATCGTCATAATATAAATATATCCTAACTATATGTACATAAATAATTAACTCGTATGATGCGCGTGTACACATCTATATATATTATATAATTATATGTTATTATACATAAGCATAATATTGTAAGACCGACAACACACACACACACACACACACACACGCGCGTCTAACTACCTAACTACCTCTACATACATATACAATACGTATCGATAATAAAAGTAATTATTATTGTAATAATAATTAATGATAATAATAATAATAATAAATTAATATATGTTTAAAAATATATTTGAGCAACCGTTCTTCGAAATTATAAAAATAATTAATAATTAAATAAAAGGACGCGCAGGACGAACGAGTGCGTGGCGCGAGTGAGTGAGCGAATGTGTGTATGTGTATGCATTTGTTTGTATGTTTGTGTTTGTGTCGTGTGGTGAGAAGATAATGTTATGAGAATAATAATGTTAATATTACAAATATAAGATGCGTTCTCACCGCGACGACTATTGCTGATGCTGTTGCTGTTGGTTGTGTGATAGGTGGTTGGATGATGATGATGATGTTTGTTTCGGCTTGCCGTACCGCCTGTGGTAGTGCTCGCGCCGGAGCTCGAACAGCCGGTCGCGGAGCATGCGCTGCTTCTGCTGCATGACGTGCTTCTCGGACAGCAGCCGCCGCTCGTCGAGCATCATGAGGTCGCATTCCCGCTTGGCGCCGCGCAGTATGCTCAGCTTGGACGGTATCTTGCGGTTGTCGTCCAGGAACGACACCTGCATGCTGAGGTTCATGAACAGCATGCTGGTCTCGACGCGCCGAGACTTCTCCAGGTCGTTGTGCAGCGCCCTCTTGACAGGGTCCATGAGCTTGGTCTTGTAGCTGTAAGCGCCGCCGCCGACGTTCTCGTACTTGATTTTCTTGCCGGCGCCGGACTGGTGATGGTGGTGTAGCTTGGTCGATGACGACTTGGACGACCCGGAAACGGTCGTCTTCTTTTTCTTCTTCTTCTTCTTCTTGCGGCCGCCGCCCGTGGTCGTGGACGACGAGCTGCATGACGACGATCCACCGGAAGACTTGCGGCCGCCACTCGACGTAGAAGCGCCCCGCAACACTTTGTCCCAGTCCATGTCGTGGTCGTCGTCGTAATCGTCGTAATCGTCGTCGAACATGTCGTCCGGTTCGTTTTTCATCAGCGACTCAAAGTCCGCGTCCATGTCGTAATCGTCGTCCTCGTCGTCATCGACTTCGCGGTCTTCGTCTTCGTCCAATGGTTCAGGCTTGATGGGTATCGCGGGAGGAACTGGTAGTTGCCTCTGTTTTCGTCGCTGACGCTGTCGGTTGTCGTATTCTTCGTCGTCACTGCGGTCATCGCCGGCCGACGAACCGTAGTCGTCCAAAGGCTCTTCTTTGATGACGGGCTCTTCCTTGATGACGGTGCCCTTCCAGTTGGTGTTGTCCTTCTTATAGCGGTCTAACAGCGACAATCCACCGCACAACTTCTTGGGAGGCGGCGGGGGCATCGGGTAAGCCGCGGCCACGGCTGCCGCGGTGGCCGACTGACCGGCAGTCTTGTGCTTCCGCTTGACCGTGCTCTTCCACTTGGTCACGGGCGGTTCGCGCTTCTTGACGATGCCGCGTTTCATTATATCCGCCATGGTGGCGCCCTTGCGAGGTGTGTCTGGGGTGTCCCAGCTGTCGTTGACCACGTCGATCTCTTCTTCTTCTGCGAGAAAAACCGGAATAAAAACGAACATTAATAATTTGTACAAAGCGCAAAAAAAATATATTATTAACAAATATTTAATACATAATAATAATAATAATAATAATAATAACAACAATACGTCACGACGAGTCGCGCGGAGGTAAACAGTTTAAATTTTAAATATTCGCGGGGCCGGAGTGAGAGGGCGCGGGAAAGCGCGCATCGTCTGCCGCGGCACCGTTCAAGGGCGGGTCGACGACACCGTCGGCGAGAGCGCGCCGATCGATCGGGCGGCGGCCGTGACGTCAGGGTCGCGGGTGTGCGTGTGTGAGAAGATTGCCGCCGCCGACGATTCCCGCCAACGTGGTGCGGCCGCCCTCAATGGCGTGTGTGGGACGACGACGTCGGTGCGTTTACTCCGCGGCGGCGGCGGCGTTTTTCGCGCGCGCGGAAAATCTCTCTTGCCGGGAAAAACGACGACGACGACGACGACGACGCCGGTGCCGCCGCGATGCGCGCGCAAGCGACACGCCGCGACTAACCACGCCGCGAGGGGCCCCGGTTAGGGTTCAAGGGCAAGTCCACGACCGCCGAAGCCGCCGCCGCCCGTATATCGATCGCCCGTAAAACCGAAATACTTTCCGCCCTCCTATCCTGGACAACCCCTGCCTCCGACCCATCGACACCCTTTCCTCACCCCAAAACACAGGCCGATGCCGTTTTGTAGTAATAGTATTTTTAGACACGTTATCGATACGCGCGCGCGGACACGCCACCGCCGCCGTCCATGTCCATCAGTGATGACACAACATCGTATTCGTCTGTTATAATATATTGTTGTATTCTTTTTTTTTTTTTTCTCCGACGGGGGTGGAGGGATATTAAAAATAATAATATTATTATTGTTTAATATTATTGGTTAATCGTCGGACCAGGAAAAACGCTACGATTCAGTCGCTATTAATAAACGTATAATTTAACGTTGCCGCCACCGACGTCGTCGGAACATTATCATTTATCACTTTCCCCCGCGCCCGATAGGTAGTAGGGGGGAGAGGCCGCCGCCGCTAACCAGAACACTCTTACTTTTTCGTAAAATAACTGCTGCTGCTGCTCCCTCCGCTGCCGCAACGACTATTACGTATGATTTCAATATTATTACACGAATACACCGGAGTTTTGAAGAATGGCGCAAAACACCGGTTCTCACTAGTGACGGGTTAGGTACAAAGCATGTATTGTAGGTTATTATCTTATTCGGAACGCATAAAACGTTTTTACCGAAATAGTCTTTACCTTATATACGGAAAATCGTTGGAAATTGGTATACAAAATGTCTACTTTGAGTCTTTGACCCATTTAAAATACCTCGGCCGTACTTATGTAACGTGTGCAATCAGAAATAGGAATCGTTATTATTGCATTCGACATATACGAAATGTAATATTGAAAATTTAAGACGTTATTTAGTGACTATCAGTATTTATGTTCTAAATTTATGAACGCTCGGCGGGTATTAACACGCAGTCATTAATTTTAATTGAACAAATATTTAATTAAAAATAAGAAATATCAACGATAATGTGCTTATTAAAGATTTATAAAATCATAAACCTGCACTTCGAATACCTATTAGGTGGATATATTTAGCAATCAAAATTACGTGAAATAACATTGGTACTTATTTCGGGAGATGAATTATTTTGTCAAAAGTGAAACGCTATTATTATTCGCGCGCATACCAACACGGTGGCCCGGACGGCGGAGCGGGAGAGCAAATACGGAGAAATCTGTCGGTTATTTGAAAAAAAAATAATAATAATGAGCTGCGAGAGATGTGGTTGGAATTTTTTATCAGATAGAAGACACAGCGACTTTTTTAAGTCCAAAAATAGAATCGATTTGTGTTTATTATTGCCAGTTAGATGTTTATTATCGTTTGCACGCGCGCATTTTTTATAAATAATAATATGTGACCAGCCGATTCACAGAAAAGTACAAACACGATATGGAGTGAAAAAAATAAAAAACCACAACATCGTCGATTACACCACCCCCCGAACACCCCGCGTGGAACGGATCAGATATCAACAACAACAACAACGACGACGACGAAGACCACGACCAAAACGAAGACACGAAAAAGACGGAGTTTGAACTGTGCGCCACCACCGATGAACGGTGGAACGGCGGAGGGAAGCGATGGCGTAAATAAAAAAAAAACGTAGTAATGTCGCGGGTTATTTTGGGAGGGAAAATAACCGCCACCGACCGGACAATATTATTACGGTAACACAGTATTAATACATGTTGTACGATAAAAGTCCGACGACGACGACGACGAACATCTCTCTTTCTGCGGGCGGACGTCCGCAAACGGATTGGGGCAGGCCCGAGACGAAAATACACCTCTCTATCGGGCGTTCGTAGATAGCGAATGAATCTCGTAACGGCGGGCTATTTTGTTATTATTATTATTATTATTATTATTACACAATTTGATATTATTTAACAACTCTTCTTCGCGGAACACCCGGTGTGCGGGATTTACGACTGATAAAAACGAGCAGCAGACGACTACCACGACCACGACCACCTCCATCGAGTAGTGTAATCTCGTCGTCGTCGTCGTGGCCGCCCAAACGAGCAGTAGACGTGTCGAGGAGGGGAATAAAAACGAAATTAAACGAAACCGCCGAGTGGAGACGACGGGCCTTGAACTAGGCCACCGTTTCCCGCGCGTTTCCCCCAACGCGCGCGCGGTGCGTGTACGCGGTGGACGACGACGACGATGCGCGCGCAATCACGTCTCGGCCAGAGCCGGCACGCATGTTGCGCAACCTCCAAGTCCCGAGAAAATTAAAATCTTTCGTTACAAAACCCAATATTGCCATTATTATTATTATTATGTTTATTAATAATTACGATTCTGTGCACTTACCGGAAGACTGTGAACGGGACGGGGGTGGAGTGACGAGTCCAAGCATGTCCACTAAGTGGTTGGGGTGAAGTTTGGCAGGCGACACGGCCGCCGACGAACTGGTTGAACCGCAGCCGCCGCCGCTGTTGTGGTGGTTGGGCGTCTGTAGGTAACTGTGGTCCAGTTCTGTGATCTGTAGTATGTCAGCGTTGGGTTCCGCCTTGAGTATGATCGGTAGCAAGTGGTTGTCGCTGGTCCACAAGTAGTCGTCGTCCGGTTCTGACTTGATGGTCACGCCGCCGACGATCGCTGCCGCCGCGGCGGCTGCAGCTACCGCGGCCACAGCCGGGGAGTCGCCGACATCCAGGGGGATGTCCGCTGCGTTGTTGTTGTTCCTCTTGACGTGTTTAGTAGCCGGTTCGGCCACGTAACCTGTCACCTCGCCAGGTGGCACCATCTGGAACGCTTTCTGCACCTTTTCGCGGTTCTCATCTGTGAGCGCATACCGGTCAGCGTAGAATATCCAATCGCAAATGTCCAGGTAACTGTTGTCGGCTGTATCGAACTCGCACCCGTCGAACTGGCACCAACTGATGTCCATCGTCGTCTCGGCGGTCTGCTGCTGTGAGGGTGTGGATGAGGCCGACGACGGCGTCGACGAGGCGCTGGATGATGGCGGTGTCGCGGATGCAGACGCCAACGGACCGCCGCTTGTAGCTGTACAGCCACTCGGCGAGTAGAGGTCGGCGGCCGCAGCGGCAGCGGCGTTCCTGGCGAGACATGCGTCGCAAGAGTCACAACCCGCTGCGCCCATGTAACTGTTTTTCTTGCACAGGTCGGTGGGCGGCCGGCCGCAGCAGCCGCCCGCAGTCCCCGCGGTGCCGGCCACCAGGCTGCAAAGCAGGCCTCCAGCGGACGCGCCGTCACTGGCGGCTGCGACCACTACGTCACGTTCGAACTCGAAGAGGTCGCTCTTGCACACATCGCTCATCGGCGACGCGGGCAACACGTAGTCCAGGGCGATGTCCATGGCCAGGTTGGTCATCTGGTTCAGTATAGATTCCGTGCTCGGGTTCACCATTTTGGCGGCACCTGTGACGAGACAAGACAGAGGTCAGTAAGTCATTTTAGGGTGCACGCGAGTGGGAGGGGTCGAAGGAAGACGACGACGAACTTCAGAAAAAATATTTGATAGGTGCTACCGGAAAAAAGGTTTTAGATCATTGTTGAAGGGGGCGTCCTAGTTGTGGGGTACACGGGGGGATACGATACGAGTGCCGTGACCGGTGAGATACCAGCGTGACAGTTCCCCGGGCGCGCCGGCGGCCTGCCGGGCGGGAACGACGGTGTGGGGAAAAAAGGTTCGATAACAAGCGCGCGCAAAAGTGAAGGGCGAACGTCGCGCCGGCGCGTCGCCGACGCCGGCCGGCATACGCCCAACGCGCGCGCCACGTTGGTCGCGGAAACCGCCGCCGGCTGGCGGGAAACGCGACGGCCGCTCTAAACTTGGCGGGCTCGTCGATCGAGCTGTTCGCCGACCACCTACAATTAGTGTCGTCGGCAGGAGATTACCATTGAGAAAAATTGTACCACTTACCCGGCAATGTGATTTTAGTCCGCGTAATCCCACCGGTCGTTTTCGACTGTCACTCGGCGTGTCGCCAACGCGCACGCACTCACGATGAGATGTACCAAAAAAAAAATATATATTTAACCGTAGTTCCTTCCGGAAGAAAACCGGGAAAAATTCCCGCGCAGGGCCGTCTTCCACGGGAAAACGAAATAATATCAAACTCGACGACGACGGATTGTCTATTTAACTATCGTCTGGGGCGTCCGGTCGAAAATCGAAAAAAACTCGTAGCACGACAGTATATTATAATTGATTAATTATCGTACGGAACGCGCGCGAGACCGATGTGCAGATCGAAATCGGAAGACGAAAAAAAAATTTTATAAAAATGTCAACGAAATTACATTCAAACGATATTGCGGATATAACGGCCACGCGCACCACGTTCACTACCGGCGCCGGTGCGGATGAGACTGTAGTACTGTATGCGACGGCGGTCGTCGTCACTACTACTACTACTACTACCGCGGTATCGGTGGTGGTGGTGATGGTGATGGTGGTGGTGGTGGTGGTGGTAGTGGGCCTGCACACACGAGCGGTGCGTGTGTTGCGCGCGGGCAATGGAAGTGCGTACGAAACGGTCTCCGTATATGGACTGACGTGGGGCCGGGGCGAGGTGTCGGCGGTACAGTCACACGCACACACACGCTCGGAAACGGGCAGGCGCGCGCACTCGCACGGCCACGGCGTGCCCCCCAGCCGCCGCCGCCTGAAAACGCCGGCCGGCGTGCCACCCCGCCTCGTCACCACCCGCCAGATCCGTCTGTTGACAATGCCCGCCGCCGCTCTCTCCCACCATCGGCCACGAGGATAGGACCGATCGCGCCGCGTACCCTGTGCGTGCGCGCGAGCGCCGGCAACGTTTTGCGTCTCGCCGCCCGTCCGCCCCACGGCCAGTGGAGCACCGCCGCCGCCGCCGCCGCCGACTCCACCACCGCTCCCCCCATCACCACCGACGCGAGTGCGGCGATCCGTCTGCCGCCCGTGACGCCGCGACTCTCCCGGTGAGATTACGCACCGCGGCGGCGGCGGCGCTGCGTGCTCGTCGGCGGTCGCGCGCGCGGGAAACGCCGACGGATTTTCGGCGGGAACGCTTCTGCCGCCGCCGGTATCGTGTTGTCGATATTGCGGTATAATTAAAAATGAGCGGTGGACTCGGTGTACCACCCGTCCGACGATATTGTTGTTGTTGTTGTTGTTGTTGTTGTTGTTGTTGTTGTTGTTGTTGTTGGTGGTGAATGAATAGACTTTGAGTATACTTTTGGCCCACTGGATTTTAACAGTAATTGCTCGTCCAAATTGTTTTCGTCTTCGTCAACCCAATTCGTGTTAGCAATGACACCGAATATCGATTGAACGTTATTTGTGTTTTTTTTCGTTGCTTATTTATTTCGGAATAATTATTTGGTGATTTCAGCTCGAATAAAATTTTATAATTTTACAATTCTTATTATTCTACAACATCTAAGAATAATTTTACTTTAGAGTTGTAATTCTATGAAAAACAATTGGTTAGTAATTTTTAATTTTTCAGAAAGTTTTAAATAGTTCATATTTCAGTTAAAAACCAAAAACGTTAGTTTTAAGAATTGTTTATACTTACCCAAGTATAATTAATTACGTAACTGTAGCACTCCGAAGTTGTAGGCTTAATATATGCAAATGACAAACGTACCAAAGTTTATTAAATGTTTGGAGTTAGATATGGAATATATTATTATAAACATTGTAGGCAGCTTTTATAATTGTCGGGGAAGAAGACTTAGTTCCAAGCGAATCGACGAGGCCTAATAGTTGTTCTAGTGTTGGATAATTATTATTTATTTCACTATAAAATTATGATTAGAACACAACTGGCAGTAGTCACATACAAGTGGGTGGATCGTCAGCAAATCGGTCTTCTGCAAACTCGCGAATATATTATTATCATGAACACGACGATAAAACTCGTAAGAGGTTTTTAATTGCCAGAAAAAAATCGAATAAAATAGAATCTGGCCGTGGCGCGCAATCGTAAGCCGGCCGAGTCACCACATGCGTCCATGCAAATAAATTGCGGCGCTGCTCGTCGGGCGCAAACTACACATTGGTACAATGATGATATTATTACTGTAATAAAAATAAATATTATGACGACGACGTTTTCAGAAAACGTTGTCGTGCGGTCTCTTCTCTGAGTTCTGAGTATCATTGGAGATGTATACAAAACCATATTAAATGTTATTATAAAAATGCTTCTACCCTTCAAATTCAAAGGAATTCACAAATATTACGATCTAAGATTTTTTTATTTCAAATGGGTTTTGAACCAAAAAATATTTGTATTTAATTAAAAAAATGTTTTGATGAACTGCACGTTTTCGAGTCTTTCCTATGTGTACTTGAAATTGACTAATAATTCTCATTTAATTTTCAGTCGCCACTCGTAATCTCAATTTTACGAATAAAATGTTACTATGTAAAATGAAAAAATTTTAAAATACATATGAAAACACAGTAAATTAAATAAAAAATTCAAAATAAAAACTGTTTCTGTTTGAAAAATACATGAAACTATATTTATATAAAAATGGCACCCTAGCTTTTTAAAATAATACAAAATTCTCGAAATCCCAGTCGTTAGGTATCGACAAGAGTCATACAAGAGTCGTTGACGTATTCTTTTACGGTACTTCATTCAGTATTGTACTTAGCTGAATCGTTGGACTTAGATTATTAATTCGTCATAATCGTAATTCAACGAAATCGAACAACGGCAGGAAACCATCGTATAATATTATTTGTTCATTCCTGGAACGACTGCGGAGTCAGACAACGGGTCCTCTATGGCCGGAAGTTAGTGCTAGCCCGAAATAGACTTGGAAATTAAACGTTATCAAATCCCGGATAACACTAGACGCCGTCGAAAATATAACAACAATGTTATTATTTCATGCGGGTAGTGAGTTGATCGAAAACCGATCATAATATTTATTACTATTATTACTGCGTCACACAATAAACTATTATACTTATCGGTACCCGAAAATTCTTATTTTCTCGAATAGTCGAATGGTGTTCAAGTCTGAATCTATCTGCCGATCACCGATTTACTACTCAGTAAGTTCACGAAATTAAAATAATAGAACATAATTTAATTCGAGGACGTTATGCGCTATATTATGACGTGTTTGTATAAAAAGGAAATACAAGTAAAAATATTATGTAAAAAAAGGACGAATTCACGTACAAGAAAATATAATAATGTCTTATATAAACTCGTATTATAATCGTACTGTTTTTATATGGTTTTTCGGTACATTTGTCACATTCATGACCGTGAACTTAAAAAAGCGTCTTATCTTATACCCGTTTTCGTGTAGTATAATTTTCGAACTGTCGTGCCAATATTTTGTTGTTCAGTACATTGAAAACCTCTCCGTATAAATTGACAACGATAATTTTATTATCGTGATAATTGAAATTGGATGCGAACACGATAACAATCTCGATAGAATAATATTGAAGGGAAGTCTCTAACGTTTATCAGAGGCGGGCTAAAAGATTTATTTTTAAAATACGAAAATGTCCACTCACTTATAGTACCTATCGAAAGAATTATTTATTTTGTAATTTACAATAATTGCTTATTGGCATTTAGGGCCACGAGCAAATTACACATACACACTACATTCTTACAGGCTACAAGGCACTTCGTACCTTTACAAAATAAAAAATTGAATTAACAAATTTATAATTTGATGATTGCATAATATTATTCAAATTAACTGTCGTGTTGTACACAAATAATTATTTTCAGACAAAAAAATGTAATTAAATTTTAATATTTATGCACAAAATGTTTCCTGTATTATATTTCTATTCACCTTTAATTTGGTTTACTTGCGATTACTTTCTGAATAATATTGAAGTACCAAACAGTTGACATAAAACAATATTATAAATTGATGCAATGTTTAAAAACATTTTATTGTCAATGATGTCGTTTTAACTTTTCTAAAACAAGTTTAGAACTTCCGTCCGTTTTTTTATTTTTTCACATAATAATATTATTATCATCGGCGAACGTTCCGAGCGTTTTTCACATGCACCGACGACGTCGAAAATAAATCCCAAACTTTTCGCGCTAAATTCACTCTCATGGCGTTTCGCCCCCTCCTCTCGGACGACGTACACATATATTATTGCAAGCTTAAGCGGCACTCGAGCCGGCAGATCTATGATATTATCGGCGACATATATATAACAATAATAATATTAACGTCACGCCGGCGTTCACAAATCAAAACACGGAGAGCAAAAAGAAAACCCATAAAATCCCATCGTCGTGTTTACATATATATATTATATATGCACACGATATATCTCATAAAACGTCCAGTGTTGTATCAGGGTATATAATATGTACAACTGTCTACGCCATTTCTGCAGATTTTCGCGTATGCACACGAAAAATGTACACAATATTATTAAGAATTATGAAATACTAATGCGACTTTGATATTATTTTACGGTCGTCGGGTCCTATCCGACACTGCGAAGTGTTTTACTGCGTACTTCACACCGTCTGTACCTTTTTTTCTAAATTACCAATATTTTTTATTTAAAATATACTTCCAGTATTTTCTTCAACTAACTTGTCAGTTCACATTGTAGCTATACTGAATTTACACGGATCGTAATTATTTTTTAAAAGTACAGTCAATATTTTTTGTATAAAAAATTAATAATAATATTGTCAAACAAGAATTTGAAAAAATATAATTATTGATTATATTTTATAATTTGATTGACTGAAATTGAGAATAAAATTGTTTTTGCGTTACTTAAACATTATAAACGAAATTATCGATGGTTGCCAGTTGTCACAACTGGTACCTAAATGTTACAACTTAAGAGTGAGACAATATAAAGCATTGAATCTCTTTTGAATTTAGAATTTTATATATGTCTTGATGAATTCGTTCATGCTAACGCGCGTTTTTTAGAATTATATTCAAGTTTATTTCCATTGAGAGTACAATTATTTTAAAATGTTCAATCGAAATGATTCAGAATTTTCTTTTCCTGAGATATTTTTTTTCAAAAGATTGGTGTTAACGTGTTTAACCTCGATATTATCTCTAACCGGAAATGCAACACGACCACTGATAATAAATATCACATTGATAGGACCACCCCCAAGCCTGACTTTGAATCTCTATAATCCAACAATATTCCACCACCCTTGGTGTTTTATATAGTGTCGTGATGGGTGGTGCGGTACTGCAATGGTGTCCTACCGAGTACCGAGTTACCAACCCCGCTCGCCTACAATCAGACCACCGGTAAACTTCGACCGATAATAATAATAATACAATATTATAGTCATGTATTGTTATTGTACCGTCAGTTGTCACTCACTAGGACGATGGCGTCTGTCTACGACATCGAATCGGTCTTTCTCATCAGACCCATTTTGGCGCCGACGATCCTATATATTTTATATTATGATTTTTGCGCAGACAACGGTGACAAGTCGGGTGAAATATAAACGCACGAAAATAATATCATAAAATAATATATTCATGATAATTACTGTTACCGAGCAAACGAACGGAAGGGCTGCAGCTGTATAAATGTTTAAATATTATAGTACGGCGCGGCGGCGGCGGCGTCCGACCGATTACTATACACCCGAGTGGATTCCACCCGTCGTGAATCGAATTTATTTTTCAAGGTCACGTCGATTTCCTCGTGCACGACGACAACAACAACAACAACAACAACAACAACAACACCACCACCACCACCAACGTCATAACCCCTTTAACTCTATGTACAGTCGTGTACATTTTATATACTTGAGAGTTGAGGGGTGTCCACGGAGATATTACCCCATCGTCCGTCACAACCGTCATGGCACGTCGTAATGTGTATAGGTACCCAATTTCCGAATTACGTAATTAAAAATCGTCGCATTGTCTGTGCACACCTTTTTTCGTCTACACTTTTCACGTTATTTTATTTATTGTGTATCGATTCATCACCGTACGAGTTGCAGATAATATAAAATATAATCATCCAGGCTGGATCTCTCTATCGCATGTTAAATGACTGCGAGGAGAATCAAAATACATATCAGATCCACCATGGTGGCCCAAAACAGATTCAGTGATCTAGCTATGAATATGAATATAAATAGAAAGAAAATTAGGTAACTAATATGATAATCGATAATGATTTTTCATAAGAAAACATCATGATATTTGCATCTAATTATACCTATGGGCAATTGGCTTATCCAGCAATTATAAAACATGTATATTATATTTGTTTAACTTTTAACGACGAGGGGAAAGGGAATTTTTGCCTTCTAGTTATTTTCAACTTTGATTTTACAGCTCTACTTGTAACTACAAACTCCGATGACGCTCGTGATGGAGATTATGGGGGTTTTGCCCCACCTGCTTATTTTGAACTTTGGATTCATAGAACTCTGTGTATAGTCCCTGTAGTCTATTAATATTAAACCTGCCTAGCCTGCAACGCGGACACTCCGATCGCCACCGGCAAGTCCATTTGTTTATATTACCTAGTTTATACCAACCGCGTTTCTATGCATTTCTGCACCTGTACGACGATATTGCTGCAGATTTGCAGTAAATATGTTTTTGACCGTCATTGTTGGATAATTAATTTTCCAAAAATCCGTTGACCTCCGGTCCTCCCTTTTGTGGCTCGGTGACTACTGATGACTTTAGAGTCAGGATCCGGATCCCTGCTTATGCTAAAAAACGCTATACATAATATTATTATTTATAAATGTATAATGTACGACCACTGTCGTTCCCGTACTGCAGTGCGCGAATGAATACAGGCTTTCATCACGAAACGACGGCGGCCTCCTGTCTCCCAGGACCCTCTCTACGGCGTAATATTGTGCCATTATTATTACTTTAATATTCGTTTTTCATAAACTTTCATTAATTGTTTGAATTTGTTATAATAATAAATTTTATAAAATAACGATGGTTTGAACTGTTTGAATCCTTACTTTAAATAAAAATAAAATAATAATGATGGTTTCCGTTTTATTCTATTAGTACGCCGGTATAAAGTCGCCGCGTATTTCATTATTACTGCGATAATAACAATCGTTTTTGTCTATCGAACCGAAAACAAAAATATTTATATTTTACATCGGTTAAGAGTAAAACGTATTAATTGTGTTTGGTTTTTACACACTGTAATGACGTAAAATACCTGCATACTGCAACAAGTCTGATACCATACTATTACAATACAAAATAAATTAATAACATATCTAACTGTTCGCAAAAACATTACCTTCAGTTACATCATGATTCATTTATAAATAATAATGAAAACCAATCATTAATGTGAACAAAAAAAACAAACCGCTCGACGGTTTTTTGGATTTTAATTGAATTCTTGACGTCGATTTCAATTTATCCGTACAAATACGAATATATAGTTTTGCATTCCCTATTACTATTATTATTTTCACCTCGATTCAATGTATATAATATTATTCGTTACTAACCCACTAATAATATGAGCAATACATTTCAAGAATATATTATAAATATCAACATATTATTCAATCGTTGTAATAATAACAATCAATTACAATAACGTATATAGGTAATACTAGGTAATTGGAACAAAAAATCCCAAGAAAAAAATCTACCCTTACTAGGAATAAAACTCCGGAAAAAAATTAATCATTTTTTAAAATTGAATATTAACAGTACCATTATACCTGAAAATGTTATTCAATATAAAATTAATATTAACAGAAAGTATACAAACTTTTCAATTGTCAATGATATTATGTCATAATAAAATAAAATATTGAGTTAAAATATACAGGTATAATAGCTCCATAAAGATTTAATGGGTACTATACTCGTATTATTATATTATACGAAATATAATATTAATATTGCTGTATATACATTATATTGCTTAAATTGAATGTGTTAATACTTCATTGTATTATTGCTATTGTCACGCTCATCAACAGTCACAATTTACTTAATATTTACCCGATTGTTGTGCTTGTTTTAATATTTATGAATTCGCTTTATTTTAAAAATTTAATTTAATTATTACATTGTATAAAAAGAAAGATTTATTATTTACACACTACTACATTTCAACTTTTAAACATATCATTTTATTGATTTTTACACTGAAACTTTTTTTTCCGCAATTCAAGGTATCAAGGTACCTAGTATAAGGTCTTAGCATACTTTCAATGTGCCATCTCTACTGTATACAGTATAATATTATGTAGTACAACTCATAAGCAGTAGGTAAACCTTAGCAAATAATTATTAAGTAAACTAAACTATGTAAACTATTGTATTATGTAATATAAGTATAAATGAAATCTGCATAAATGCATAATATTATCATTATCTTATATTGTCAATTATCGCATATAGATAATTAATGTAAATTGTAAATACTAGATAAATAAAAAATTAAAAAAAAACGATTTAAAAAATGTGTATAAATTAAATATATGTCAATAGCATTCTCTACCAATATTATGGCTTGCTTTAAACATAATTACGTTTATTAATTATTATGTAACATAATATAGTATTATACAAGTATACCTACAATCTGCATTCTGCATATTTTTTTTTTCCCGGTAGGGGGGTTTCCAGGGCTTTTTTCTCTCGAATACCAACTGGTATAATACCTGTAGACGAAATGAAGACGGCACCGATGCAGTAATGTTCGTAACAATAATAAATCGAGGTTGATGTACAAAGCGCATATCATCTCGTGTACAACAATTTGTATTGTATTGGAACCTTAGCACATTTGCCATTCATAACATTGAGCGTAGTTTTCGTCGGTGTCACGTCACATAATGTTATTATAAATATTAAATTCCGTGTAATACATATACATATATATATAAGTAAGTAGGCATGCAAACCCTTTTGACGGGGCTGTGGCGCGTTGACGACGACGAATATTTAATTTGAGCCTTGTGCCGCAGCAGTGTTGAGTATTTGCATAATGCAACGGAGTAGACGCTTTATGGGGGTATAAATACTAATAAAATAAGTCTACAATAATGATAAAAGTGTCTGCGGAATCCGACGGAGGCCTCGGGGAGCGACAGTGAGAAAAGGGCGCATTATTTTTTTGCCGGCATCTCGCGAGTACGTATTCTCAGCGACGGCCGGAGGGGATTTCGAAGCACGTACGAAATTTCCACGAGAGGAATCGATTTGCGTATAGTCCGCGGGGGCTGCGAGGCGGGAAAAAAAAATTATATTAAAATTCTACCCACGCGCCCGCCGAAGACTTCATTTCTATAAAATATATAAAGTAATATAATATAAGCTTCATCAGGAGCCGTAGACAGCAGTTCACAGGACACTGCGAATATTGTGGTCTGAATTTTCGGGAAAATATACCTATTAATACAATTATTATTAGTATTCGCTACGAGACGACAACTGCTGGACGAGGGTGCATCGGTCATGCTATTATTATTATTATTATTATTACTACTAATGTACATAGATCGCATTGTTCGCGATAATGGCCTGTATACCTGCAGAGACGTGTGACGGTCACTATAGACGTCTGCACCTTTCGTCCAGTGCAGTACATAATAATACTTTGATATAATATAATATTATTTATAGGTACTTATATTATAAGGTACGCGCTATAATAATATCGTAGAGTCGATGAATATTGTGATAATAATATTTAATAATAATGGTGATACGACTTCTTCATCGGTGTCCGGTGGCGAGTATGGTACCTCTCACTCAATATATTATATATTCTTGCCTATATATAGACACATTACCATTAGTACTTACGCATTTCGGAGAATTCGGGTGAGTGTGTTGGTGATGTGTATGTATGTACGTAGGTATATATGCATTCAATTATATATATATGTATATAATAATATCGTAGAGTCGATGAATATTGTGATAATAATATTTAATAATAATGGTGATACGACTTCTTCATCGGTGTCCGGTGGCGAGTATGGTACCTCTCACTCAATATATTATATATTCTTGCCTATATATAGACACATTACCATTAGTACTTACGCATTTCGGAGAATTCGGGTGAGTGTGTTGGTGATGTGTATGTATGTACGTAGGTATATATGCATTCAATTATATATATATGTATATATGTGTGTGTGTGTATAGGTATAGGCCGGTCGGGGGCAGACCCGTCGAACCGTTTTTCATGTGTGTGCGTGTGTGTGTTGTTATCTATCGCCGCCGATCTCTGGATACTCCGGCGACCAAAGAGCCGACAAAGTTTTGTCCAGAGATCAGATGATGTTTATCAGAACATGTCTCTCGCCGGTCGGCTGCTAGTGCTGGCTACTATATGTTTAAGTCATATTTTCTGGACTGAAAAAATAGAAATTTCATATTGTTTAGGAACTATTCTCACCCAACCCCGCTCCACACCGATGGGCGACGCGGGTCGTACGTGAAGCATAATAATATAATATATAGGTAGGTAATATTGTTCGAGTGCATATACCGCCAGTTGCAGCTGCGAGTTTAAACGGGAATTTAAGGCGAAGTCCTCTCACCCCCAGCCTAACAACTTAACACACACACACACACACACACACACACACACACACACACACACACACACGAAATGAGACAATTTTTTTCATAATATTATTGTGGAAGAAAATTCCAAAAACACTGTTTTTTTCTTATCCCATTAAATAGGTATTCGTTTTGTTTTTTATATTCGCTATGTGGCCGAACAACGATCATATACCTATAATAGTTAAAATCGATAATATATCTTAGTTGACTTATTTTTTCGAAAAACATCGCCGGGTAACGTCGGGAATATTTGAAATAATTAATTTACGGAGGTCTAGAATAAAAAAAATCTGTCGTCATAAAAGCTATACAACGTTTTATTTTCGTATCTCAAACTTGATATGTGCAAACTGGTAAATTAACTATTTGTTACAAAATTTTATTTAAAAATGTACAATAGCTTATATTGCATTTTCATCGGCATTGACTTCATAAACAAAGAGTGCATTTATTTGTATTATTAATTATTATAAAATAAATTGAAATCAATGTTTAGGGTCCTGCAGTTTCTTACTTTCCACCTTCTTGAACCGGATATGAACCCCTGGCCGGTACAGCCCCGATTTAGCCAAATATCTGCACACTCCCGGCTAGGACACCAAACCAATACTACCCGACCAGAGGAAATATTATTGTCTAAATATTGTGCCTAACGCATTTATTGCGTGAAAAATACCCTCGGACAGTGAACACACACGGTGGGACGAAATGTCCTAATAATTTTTTGTAGACAATGCGCTGACGGTATCGTATT
This sequence comes from Myzus persicae, assembly GCF_001856785.1. NCBI lineage: Eukaryota > Metazoa > Arthropoda > Insecta > Hemiptera > Aphididae > Myzus > Myzus persicae. The sequence continues at coordinate 35,991 of NW_019101247.1, read as the reverse complement.
CATGAAATTGTACACTTGAATTAATATATTATATAGATGAATTTATCGCGTTACCATCATGGGAGAGCTGATAGTAAAGTGATGTATGTCAATGTGAACTATGGAAAAGACTAGGTTTGCATAGGATGACTCTATGATAAAAATGAAAAAATTTTACGCGAAAAAATATCTAGGAGTCGCAATAAAATTTTTGATTACACCGAGTTGAAATTTGAAATCGGACTCGTACCGTCAGCGGTGTTCTGGGAAAAACGAACGTATTCCCACGCACAACGCTGGACGAGGACGACCTACGACTACACACACACACTATACCTATGTCTACAATGTAAGTGCTAAATCGTAGCCTTGAGATTATCCGATTTCGTCACCGTTCGTTTTTATTAATATTTACATATTTAGCACATAGTGTTTGTGTGTGTGTGTGTGTGTACTGTGTATGTGTGTCCATAACAATAATAATAATAAATAATAATAATAATAACAATAAGATAATGTTCGCGATTTACGTGTAGCGTTGTCGTCGCAGTAAGTATATGTATATTGTATTATGCGTGTACCTGTATAATATGAATGGAAAGCGTCTGTGTTGGCGGCGACGCGTTTGTTGTAAAAACGGAAAGAGTCGACGAAATAACTTGTGCGAAAGAAGTTTACGAAACTCCGATCAGGTTTACGTTGCGTAAACATAATTTATCGAAACACCGGTGGAATCGTGTTTCCGTCTGTCTGCTGGGGCATTATTATAATACGAATTTCCATATTATATTTTATTATTATACAAATAATATACCGGTGGCCGCACTAATAGTTTCGTAGCGGTAGATGACCCGAGTCGGCAGAATAAAAAGAAACTAGACTATTCCACTATATTATTTTATACGGTCTATACATTTCATCGCTGATTCCTGGGCAATTTTTTTTATTTTAAAGCGAATCCTTTGCAGTGACAGATACAAGGGGGCCAAGGGGCAACTCCTTCCCGTCGAGATTACACCACGCACATAAAATAATTAAATCAATATTTATACATCCATTGCACTCGGACAGTAGACATATTTTAGTCAATAATAAATATATAATAAAAATAATAGAAATATAATATTTTGCTGATATCTTTTTATTTGTTTATTTTTGTTTAATTATTGTATTATTTTAATATATATGTACGTTTCAAGTAAAAATCCCTAATAATGAATATCATAGATTAAATGTACTTAATAAACTAGAATATTTAATCTATGTGCATAATTACTTAGATCGAACAGAGCTTGTTTTGCTGTCACGCCCCTTACGTCCCGACTTGAAATCATCGGACAAATAAACAAACCGCATATTATTTACATGTTACCTAACTATTGTCTGCAGTATTTCAGTCATGCAAAATCATAATCAATAAGGCTTTATTCGCATTATTTAACCGTATGGTTAGCGCCGTGCACTTGGTCGCTGCAAACCGTTTACTATGAATAATGTGATTATAAGTAGGTATTAGCCTTGTCTGTGCCCTCTTGTTAATACCACACATTATTTCGTATACAAGATGGCTTATACTATATTAATATTATTATCATCTTTGAACATAATTATAAAGACGACGATAAACGCTTATATATAGTTCATCCCTGTCCATTTCAGTAGTGCTTAGATGATTGCTTCAAACAACCCCCTAATCCCGTGCCGCCACACCGATGTAAACAATACATATATATATATACATGTATATATATGCGTGTATATACACATATACACCAAAATATGATACGATCAGTGGTGGACTTATTTAAGGAAGTGGCCAGAGGCGGCCCATAAGATGTGAAAGAATGTACGAGTTACTGTGACTTAAAACTTATAATCACGAAAAATTCATCATCAAATCGAAATAAAACCAGAAGAAGTAATAGATTTGTTTGCAAAACAACATTGGATACGTTTACAAAACACTTTCAATCATATTTTTTTTGTTTACAAATATTTTTAATTTTAATACTTTGTTATGTGCGTACACTTATGTAATACATTATAATTAATAATATATTTTAAAACACCGTTATACTAATATAAGTGTTTATATGTTTTTACAATAAAAATATAGAACCCATCTATGATGTAATACATAGTTTAATAACCCATTTCATCACTGACGACAATAACCGCTTTTCGGCGATGATAAGAGTACCTACAATAAAAAAAAAAAAACATTTGCGAAGAAAAATAGTAAGTACCCAATAAATAGGTAATCAGATATAGTAAAAAAATGTTATGCCTGACGATTATGTACGTATAATAGATATAAATTAAATAATAATAATAACAGTAATAATAATAATATAATGATCAAACGGATACAAATTGAAGTTATACACTTATATACCCAACATAATATTACCGGATTTACATCACATACGCCGTGGGAGTTGTAGGTTGTCTGTGGTATTAATTAATCATGTTTTAATGGAATTCTACCAAGATGTACTGTTAATACTTTGCATTGGCATTTATTTCATAATTTTAGACCAAATCGTGGAAAACGTCGGCTCGTTTTTAATGTTGAAATAGTATAATACACTATTATCAATATCTGCATTTTTTTTTTACTTGTATCATAAATTTACAATGTATAATTCAATAAATGAATTCGTTTCCAAGGCCGTCGAGATAAACGCGGTCAATACTATAATATTATTAATCTTCGACCATTTAAAACCGGTAATAATGGTACACACGCGTCACTATACAATTTAAAATTTGTCATAATTTGATACGTACCTACTTATTCCTATACTACTACAGGTAGGCAATATAAGTATAATAATTATTAATAACCGACAAACGTTGCGGCGGCGGCTGCCGATGAATGGAGGTGTATATTTTTCGGCTGCACGTCCACATAATAATTTTAGAATATTATATACCGGCTACCGAGTGGTGCTAAGTGGTATAATGTTACCGTCGCCGCCGTCGTTATACCGCAACCGTGTTGTCGCGTATAGGAGCATATTTTATTTCGTAAGAGCTCCCCGTATTATAGTCATCACACGATGCGGTGAAATTCGGACCAGACCGCGACCAGGATAATAATAATATTACCTACCCGCCAGAAATAATGCCTCTTGCGGTGTGCAGCGTATATGTAATGCGTGCGACGAGTCCCGAATAATTTCTAGAAAGTATGATCCGCTGGGACGTGGGTATATGGGGTAGGAGGGGAACGAATATGTCCTTTTGCGGCTTTTCGCGTCCCCGTACGAGGATTGCAAAGGATATCCCGCGGGATATTTGCCACCGCAGACTCCAGTATAATAATAATAATAATAATAATAAATCCTGCACCCGCCGCCCGTCTCTGATTTTTGGATCTCGTACACTGCAGTTAAATCGCTCACGTATACTCGCGACCTGTGACACAATAGTAATAACATTTTAAGTAGCATTATTATTATACCTACGCTTGTAACGGATTTCAATGCATTATTCTGAGTCGCAATGTAAACAGTACATTCAGTAACGTAATCAGGATTTCTGTAATTTATAAAAATTAAATATGTATTGTTCGGGCTAAAGAGAGATGACTTTTGTAGTTTCATATATAATTATTTGTTATTATACATCATTAACACACACATTTTAACAACTTTTCATCTATATTCATTTATTACAAAACAACTTACATCTTAATAATGGTAGGTAAGTACGTACTTGTAATATTATATTAGAATTCCAAGTATCCAAGTCTAATCTAAAACTTTCATGACATTTTTTCATGAAAGCGGTCAATATTTATTTTTCTAAATAATCGTCACATTTGACAAATATATAATAGCTCATTAGGGGATGCACCTGACGATGGAGAGATCGTGACCAAACCACTCGGCGCGTTTTCACACAGATCGTTGTGTTTGGTAGTCGAAATTCGAAAACATGCCACACGAAATTCTCCGTTTTATGCGTCAGAAACGAGTAAATGATTGTAATGTACGATCACGTACTCACGAACGACTTACGGCGTCGGCGAGATATTGTGTGATACAGTGAAACGAAATTTCGATCGATAATGACCGACAATATGAATCACCGTTAAGACACTCGGGCGAAAATATTCGAAAAATTTAAAAAATTTTTTCGATGCAGTCTTGTAAACAATACAATAATATAGTTGGTGTGATATGCTCTCGGCGGTGTACCTACACGTATTTTAACGATCTCGCCCACGGGCCATGTAACTGCGATTACAAGACAGAGTAAATTATTATTAACAACAATTATTTGCGGCCCGAGTCGTCGTCATGACTACCTACAGAGTATACCTGCTCATACCAGCCATACCTAATGGCTAATGCTATTGCTAATCGTTCGGTAACAGCGCGGTAACCCGTGATATCCAAACCCAATACTCGGAGGCCACTTTATTTCGTCACTCTTTAGCAGTCGCCCAAGTTGTGTACGCACCGATCGATGTTTAGCTGTTTTTGTGCTTTGACACAATAACGTTGATATTATGTTAATGACATATTCTCATTTATTATTTCTTTCGGTATTTTCCCTCGCATTATGTTACGGATCATAATAATGATAAAAAATGATTATTATACGTTTAATACATTGTATACCACGATGCTCTATATAATATCCGTGCAGTCCCACGCCACAGCCTCGACGACGATTTATCGTTTCGCCGACAACCGAGTGCGTTACACATGCGAGTATGCGACAACCCGATTCCCAGTCCATTTTTGACGAACGTCTCTCCGAGAATTTGGGTGGTCCCTTTCGCAGAGTGTGGCGTGTACACTTGCTCATACGGTATATACACGATAATACTATATTATATTATTGTGCGTCATTTCGTTGAGTAAAAGGACCCTGCAGGATAGCAGTCCGTGACCGGTCGCGGCGGCGTTGGCTTTCGTTTCTTATAATGACACAATCTTGTGTTATACCGCGTATATACCACACATAACACATTATTATAGTAACGTATCATATGTTCGTATCGTACGAAACGCAACACTATATAATATTACGCTCACGCCCTGCACGGCTACGCACACATATGTCGACACTTGCTTGGCGTGGGCCTTGGGGTCAGGACCGATGTGATAATTCGGGGCTGCCGCGAGGAAAAGCCGAACGCTTGTTTTTCCCGAAATTTCGTCACCTCCTCCTCCTCCACCTCCACCTCTCCCGCCTCTTCATAAGCTACATTATACATTATCGCCGTCCGCCGGCGTGGCGTTTGCCCCTCAAAAATTCAACGGCCCTCGAGTTTTGTGTTTATTTTTTTCCTTATATTCCACTCCCCGCTGCATATACCTACCCTAGAGTACATTATACACGCTGCTCGGGGTAAAATTATTGTTAGAGAAATTTCTATTATTTACTGGGTTCTCGGGGTGGAAATGAGAAAGACGGAGCGAGAGAGAGCGCGCGAACGCATACACAGAAAAACAGACAGAGAGTAATTGAAAAAAACGCTAATTCATTACGCGAACGGAATAAAAACGAAGGGTGAAATTCGGGGCTTTATTTTTTTATTTTTTCATTAGGGTCGCGACGCAAGTCATGGGTTAAAAAAAAAACCGTTCTTTTTGCGGTCGCGGTCGAGAAGGAAAAACAATTCATAAAAACGTAGTGCGACGTGCGTCGCCATATCGTCGTCGTCGTCGTCGTCGTCGCCGTCGTTACCGCGTCGTGCATTTTGATCGGAAAAATGTCAAACACGATACACACAAGTCATATTATTATTGTGTGCAGGTTAACAGGTACAAGGGTTATACACGTACTATTATGTGTTTTATCGCATTCATCGTTGTAGTCGTCGTGGTTATCGGTGTATAGTCGATAATAATATTACTATTAGTAATATACGAATGTTCGAATGTTTTTGAAAGCTCATAATTATTTTCGGAACGTTTTCCCACTTTTCCCTCCTACGGTGGGCCGGGTCGCCTGTATAATACCAGTATAATACCAGTATAAACTACTTATAACGGCAATAATAATATGATATTTGCTGTTTACTCCGCGTAGTGTACCTATATATTATAAAAGGATATCATGATAACATTACGTCGTGGTTGTACCGACAGTTATGGCCGGCATCATTAATCCGATACCGAGTTCCGATATCGTCGTGTCGTAACTGTTATTGAGATAAGTCTATTTGTGCTTTTGGAATTTTTGACCGATGGCGTAATATTGTACAATTTATTTAACACTCCTCGGCTGCTAACGGTTTCTCGTTCTTTGCAAAACGTTTCTTATCAATAATGTTATTGTCCAATTTTAATTCGTCGGCGGAAGACTGATCCAATAAATTGTCGTCCTTGCGTGGCGTTTACGAAATTTCGACGGTGACCGTGGAAGTGCGAATAATTTAATTTATCGTGGATTAAAGGCGTATTGCCGTCTTGGCATCCATATACGTCTTGTATCCACTTGGACCGTTTTCTCGCGGTTGTCGGTACCACGAGCCGGTCACAAGTCACAACTCCGGTTGGTTTTAAATAACATAAAATACAGTAAACGCCGTTTTTTCCGGACATTCTGTTTGTGTAAAGACGCATATTTATTTTATATTATTTCTAGAAAATTTTTTCCCCACAGACGGCCCAAAATCCTATACAACAACTGCAGCAGTCGTAACGGTACGGTTATGCTGGACATCGGAACCCTGGAGGCTAGAATACGAGTGGAGACAATAATATTATTATTATTTCGCCGGAATGTTTTCGAGTTTTGGAAAATCGAAAAAGGTCCAGAAGACTGATCGACATGTCGGATGATCACCAATGCACCATTGTACAGTGTAGGTTCCCTTCAACTGTGATGTTTTTTTATTATGTCTCATATTTACTGTGCCTCTCATGGCAGGCGACCGCTATCACAATGTACTGCAGAATAAAGCATTTGGGTGTTCTATCGGCGTTTTGGGTAAAATAAAATACAAATACCATCTGCGGGCGTCTGCGCATGTTTATCTGCTTTGACAATAAATTTAATGCCTATACCAACAGAAATTTTTAATGTTAAAAAAAAATAAAAGGAAAAAAAATGCAGACACATCAAACCGAGAGTTAGACCGAAAAAAAATAACCTAACTGCCGTGTTTGGGACTGGAAACTATTTTCATTATTTCGTTTACATTTTGACGTCCGCACGAAACCGGATGCTGCATGCATACTTCAATAGTAGAAATAGCATTGGGTAGTATTTAAGGATAATCTATGTATTATTATACCGTACTGACAACTGCGAGATCTCTTTTGTATTAGATGGTTCTCGAAAATTCCGGTACATTTGTGTATTATTATCTATTATTGAATGAGAGACGGTCCCCGAGACGAGACGGACACGGTCGTGCTGTGCGAATAATAGAGTTTGTAATTTTGTATCTTGTATGGCCGTCTAAAGCTACTCAATTGGCGGCTCTCGGTGGCACCAAAAATTCGGAAGAAGTATAACCTCCATAAATTATTGTAGGAGTATGATTTTTTATTTCCTACCGAATTCCGAGTATCGGACCAGAATCCAAGTATTCTTCGGTAATTATACCGTTCGACCAGTTGTTGTGTGCTATATAATGATATACGCATTACTTGTATACGTATCGTATTCGCGTTTATTATCATCAACAATTTCAATTATTTTAAGTGACAATATCGGTGCAAATTCAGACAACGAAATCAGATTTTTTTTACACGTGCGCAGTGACATATTATTATAGTATTAATTGTAGTAATGTACTAACGGTTCACGGCCGCTATCAAAATTTTGAATAATAAACAATTAATATTATCTCCATACCGAATATACGATAATAGTATATATTAATAACAATTACGTGCTTAATACCAGAATAATTTAACTAATGCCATTCGGGCCACGAATACGCGTAGCGACATAAATAATATTATATTATATTTATAAATAATATTTAATATAATAATTCATAAAGTGGAGTAAATTGGGATGGGCTGAAAATTCGTGAGGGCAAACATGTAGGTTTTTCGAATAGCGATAGTAGGTGGGCACTATTTTCACAAAATTATTTGAAAACTGCAGACAAGTATCGACTATAACGATGGCTATAAATAGGGCTCGGACTTTGTGGTGTTTGCACGTTTTATTTAGATCATTAAAATTATTTCGATGGATAATCTAAAAAAAGTCCGAAAATGCAAAGTATTCTTTTAAATTATTACATTACTATATACTATGTATAGTTGATATTCATTTGGAAAATGTAATTAATTTTAATAGGTATTCTAATAATTAATTAGGTAATTTTAATTTAGTATAGTTATACAAACAAATACTTAAAAATAGTTTGTAATGAGTTGACAATATAGAAGAATTTTATATCTCATATTATATCATTGTTAAAGAAAACGTTAATTATCTTAAATTGTTATTATTGTGAAGTGATTAAAAGTTTGTGTTGACTATATTTTTAAACATAACTTATTTTAAATGATTATTATTATTATAGAGATCGATATTTGTATAGTAAACTGTAGATAAGTTTAAGGCGTAGTAATCAAGATCAAATATAATATATTAATAAAGTAAATAATAAATAAAAATAGTAATAATAATTAAGTACATTTTTAAAATGAATATTAATTATATAAAAAAAAACCACACGTCATATAATATAATTATAAATTAAAATTGAATAGTTTTTTTTGTGTTTTCGGACATTTTGTCCATGAAATTTTCGTCTCCGGACTTTTTACCAGCTGTACACAGAGTGTTCTACACGTTTAGACTTTTTACCGCTTTCGCTGGCTGTATATTTTGAATTTTGATTTGTTCATTTAGACAACTAGGTGAAGACTCCATAATCGGCGCATATAATATTCTATAATGATGCATAAAATGTACTTACATTTAAAATCAACTTATCTACTGAGATATTCGATGAAAATACAAGGGAATCTGAGGGTGAAAAAAAAAATTATATAATGATTGCATAGAGTTGACATCGCAAAAGCATCAAGTGCATTTCACGGGGCTTATAGCTACAAATAAAATACACATCAGCTATTGTTTATCAGCTCACTCTAACCTCTTATTTTTGTCATAATTAATTGAGACATGATTGAGTAATAAAGAACGGAATCATAATAATACATAGGTAGGTAACATTAATTTCTCCCCGAGCACTGTACATTACAAGGCCGTAGCCAGAAAAATATGGTATTCGGAAAATAAACCCCCAGAAAAAAAATCCCCGGAAAAAAAATCCACAGGAAAAAAAACCCCCAGAAAAAAATCCCCAAAGTTTGCTTTGTAAGGTTTGCAAAATTTACTTTGGGAAATTTTTGACAGCTGTGACTCTGTGAGTAATAACATACTCAAGAGAACTGATTACCTTTTTATTATATAGGTAAATAGATATTATTTTTATTTTATACGCAATGTGATTTGTTCATTATTATCATAATTATTTTTAATTTTTGCGTAATCTAGCTGTGTGATCAAGATAATATTATAATAGTTATCATTCAAATTTTATAT